>NW_026712257.1:816341-938536 GCF_030504385.1 Musca domestica
CAGGACTTAAAGGTTATAATCCTCCAAGGACCTTCTGGAGGCAACAATTTATATTGATTTTAAAGAATATAATTCTATGGACTTCTAAGTGATTTTTTGTGAATTTTAAAGGGACTTTTTTCTAAGGACTAAACAATGTTCGTGGAATATTTTTAAGGACTTTTAGAGGAATGTTTATGGTTTTAGGGATATTTTTTTCAGGTACATCGTTGATGTTAAGAATAATTTTTCCCAAACTTTTTTAGCAATATTTTTCTAAGACTTCAAGGTCAATGTTTGTGGACCTTTTTTCTGAAGACTAGGGACCAAAGTTTCTGGTTTTAGGGAGTATTTTTCGTGAAAGGCAAGTTTCGAGATTTTAATGAAAATTTTTCCAAGGACTTTAATAGCACAATTCTAAAGTATTTTAGAAGAACTTCTGCAGCAATGTTACGGAGTTTTAAGGAATCTTTCTTTTAAGGGTTTCTAGGTCTATATGTGAATTTTAATAAAAAAAATTCTAAGGAATCCGAGGGCATTGTGGACATACAATTTTTTATGTAAAAATCCGGGATTCTAAGGAATATATTTGTAAGGAATTCAAAGATAATATTCAATGATTGTTGGTAATGTTTGAGACCACTATTTGTGGCGTGGATTTGGATACGTAGATTTTAATGAATATTTTCATACTCAAAATTGAGAGATATTATGGAAAGTATTTTTTTTTTTATTTTAAGGACTTTTATTTTAAGGACTTTTAAGACAATGTTCATAATGTTGTTCGTGAATGCCCGAAAATTTTAAGGAACGTTTTTTATCTACGGCGTATTTCATGATCCTTTTGAATATTTTTCAAAATGATAGCAATTTTTGTGCAATTTAAACAACGCTTTCCAAAGGATTAATATGCCTAATCACTTGTATTTTTAAGAATATTTTCCAAGCATTCATATATACCCTGGACATCAAGAACAATTGCCCGATAATTTTAAATTTTTTTTCCAAAGGAGTTTTTATTCAAAGGACTTCGATTTTTGCCATTTTATGAAAAAAATATTTTCTTTAAATTTCTCCTAATAACTTCAAAAACAATTGTTAAGGATTTTGGTGTTCTTAAACCGAGGCTCAGTAAAATCAAAAACTCCTTTATTTGCTATCAAATAACAAAGGACCCACAAGGTCCTTTATATTAAATCCACCTTTGCTCCATTCAAATCCATCTTCTTCTTGAGAAAGCTTTCCCATCTCCTCCCACTCACATCTATTTAATCTCGCTGCAAACAAAGGTGGTTTATTTAAACAAATTACCATTCTTCATTATTATTGTTATCCTAGCCAACATTGAAAAAAATCCATCCATTATTACACTATCTAATTTTATCCTTTGCTTTGTCCTATCCGTATTATTATTAGCCACATACCCTCGTTCGTTATTTAGAAACAGAAATGCTTCATTAAATCTTTTATTGGTGCACAAATTAGCTGTAAGGATATGCTTTGTTATACTTAGTCCTTGGACTCGTTCACTTAGCTGTCCTGACAGTTCGCCATTTCACCGTCCTCTTTTCTTGCGAGGCAAAATAAACGGAATAAGCGGAGGGAGGAAATTGCCACTAATAAGCACTTCATTCCATTACATTGCCCTTTAGTTGGCATTAAGCTTAAGTATCCTTCACGGCGTATGTCCTGACAACTTAGCTGGCCTTTTTTAGTGCCACATCCCTCCCTCCTCTCTCTTGGCAAATCTGTGTAAATTGTAGACAAACAAAAAATGCTAAGTAAATAAAGGCAAACAATAAGGACTCGAGTAAAATGTCAATGTCAATTGTGCTAAAATGGTCGTCGTGTCGTAACACCAATGTTATTTTTAGTTGACTCCTTGAGAAATATTGTAAAACTCAAATAGCGCCAGGCCACTAACAAGGTTTATCCTTGTTCAAACAATCAAGTGCCGCTCATCACCTATTGTTTTCAGGTGATTAAGAGAAGACAGTTGAACGACAATTGCTTGTGAGAAGGGTCACGAGGGGTGTAATGGGTGTCCAAGGAACATGTGTCATCAGAGAGAAATGGGAATCCTTGATGAAAAGAGCAATTGTTAATGTTTAATTACATAAGTATCAATCTTGAAGGGTGGTGGGTTTCTATTGTGTTCTAAATTATTGAGAACATTTTTATTTTAGAGCAGTAATCTAGTATTTTAAAGGATAATTTACATTGATGTAAAGACAACTTATTTGTATTCATGATCACTGATTTAGTCAATAATTGTCGCTGAACATCAGGCGTAATGCTCGAGAATTTTTTAGATTTTTTAGGAATTTTGGGCAAGTTTCACAACACCTTTAACTACCCTTTAGAAATATATTTTAAAAGAACTTCCAGGACCAAATTCTCGGATTTTCGAAATTATTTTTTAAAGGAGCCCTAGGCTGAAGTCCGTGGTTTAAAAAAAAGGACATCCACGGCAATGTTTGTAGATTTAAAAAAAATCACTAAAGGTCTAGAAGCTCTTTAGGGAAAGTTCGTGGAGAATATTATTCCCAAGTACTTCAAGGATAATGCTCGCGGATTTTTAAAAATATTTTTCAAAGAATTTTTTGATTTTTTTAAATTATTTTTATCTTCAGACTTCTAAGACAATGTTTGGATTTTTAATAATATTTTTTCTAAGGGATAACTATGATTGTGTTTTTTAAACATATTTTCCAAAGGAATAATTTTGTGGATTTGAATAATTTTTTCCAATTATATCTATGATAATGTTTGTGGATTTCTAAGAGAATATTTTCAAAGAACTTCCAGGACAATATTCGTGGACTTCTAACAGGACCTTTAGGGGGCCTCTTTATTATACAGGGTGAGATAAAAAAAAAACTGCTACAAAGTCAAACGCCATAATTTTTACATTTTTTTTTTTAATTTTTTTAAGTGAAAGCAAAAAATGTCGGAAATAGCATCAAATTTAGAATAAGTTTAGATTTGTTCGAATTGGTCACCTTTGGCACGAATTATGGCCTTCAAATAGCCGATGAACCGTCACACGCTGCCCGAATGTTGCTCTGCGGTATTTTGACCCTTTCCGCCGAAGCGCTTGCCTGAGGTGATCGACTCTTTGGTACTTTTTAGTGCCAACCTTGCTTTCCAAATAGTCCAATGGATTGGTATCCAGAAATTTTGGTGACCATTGTTCGCTGAAAATGAAGCAAGGAACCTCATTTTGTAACCATTCTTGGGTGGGGCGTGCTGAGTGCGCGATTATATTCGGCATTTATTCTGATGCCACGGCCATTGACGGCCCACACCATGACCGGCGCTTGAGTTCTAGTGGCCAACAGAAGGTACACATTTCCGGCTGACCTATTTTGCAAATAAACACGATCATTTTGTTTGTTACAAACTGCGAATTACTTTTTTTTGGAAAATTCTCACCAAAGTGCTTTTGTATGCTTGTAAACCATATAATAAGCTGTCAATGGAATAATTTAAACAGCTGTCGGACGAGTGGCTTACAAATGACAGCAGTCTGAAGTTGGTTGCAGTTTTTTCATCCCACCCTGTAGAATCTTCTTTTCTGAAAGAACTTCTGGAAATCTCCTTTCTGTGGAAGATTTTGTTTAGGTGGTATTCTATCCATAGAATACCTTCAGGAGGTCTACTTTCCACAGAAGCTCTCTACGAAGTTTTTCTGTAGAATACACCCAGAAGGTGTTTCCCCTCAGAAGGTCTTGGTTTTATCCAAGGAGATTGCCAGGGATTGCTTTTAAGGGTTATTTGCGGGTAATTATCCAACCACTTGAAGGGTGATATAAATTACAATTGCTAGAGGGGGAGGGGTAATGGAGGATAATGTTGAGATGATTTAGTAGAATGGGAAATAGTATGGGTGGAATGGGAAATTGTAGTGAGTGGAATGGGAAATTGTAGTGAAGAATTTCCTGAAAATGTTCTAAGAACAATTTTGCTAAAGTCTTACTGGACAAAATTCGGGGATTTCTGAGTACAATTTTTCAAAGGCCTCTTAGGAAAATATTTGAGATTAAAAAAAATAAATTCAAAGGGTTTTTTTTAATAATTTTTCAAAGGATAGCTAGCCCAATGCTCGTTTATTTGTAAAAAAATAATTATATAGAACAATACTAGATTTTAAAGATAAACATTGAAGATCTCTCAAGGAAATATTCGCGAAATGTATAGAAAACATTTCAAAGGATTATTGGTGGATTTTTAGAAAAAATACCTTGAAAAAATTCGAAGGGCTTACAGGACACTATTCGTAGATCGCTTAATTGTATATTTCAAAGGACTCCCAGGAAAATATTCGTATAATTAAAAAGTCAAAAAATTCGATATTTACGAATTTTTAAGAAAATATTTTCAAAGGATTTTCAGGGATTTTTAAGAAAAAAAGTTCAAAGGACAATATTTAAGAAAAAAAATTTAAAGACTCCTAATACAAAATTCTTAGATTTCTAGTAATAATTTTGAAAAGGACTTCCATTTCAATACTCATGGATTTTATTTAAAAAATTAAAGGATTTCCAGAATAATTTTTGTGAAAAAAATTCAAAGGATTTATTTTTATAATATTTTTTAATTTTTAGAAAAAAGATTTAAATCAATATTCATGGATTTAAAGAATAGATTATAAAAAAACATTTCCTTAACAATATTTATAGATTTTTTTGAAAAAAAATTGAAGATACACGACAATGTTCCTAGATTTTTTTAAAAATTACTTGGTTTTCAATAAATCTTTTTCCAATATTTTTCCAAATTGTTTTTAATTTTTTTTTTTTTTTTTGGGCAAGAATCGTAGAATTTTGAGATTATTTTTCAAATAATTTTGAAATGTATTTCTCATTTAGAAGAACTCTCAAAAGTTATTATAAATTTGGCGATCTATGGAAATCCTCAAAAGGTACTTTATACTTTTGTCGTCTATACTTAGAGGTTCTTAGCAACAGAAGATCTTCTAAAGTCTTTCTAGACAAAATTCGAGGAATTTGAGTGCAATTTTTCAAAGGTCTCCCAGGAAAATATTTGAGATTAAAAAAATTTTTTTTTTTTAATATTTTTTCAAAGGATAACAAGGCAAATGTTCGATATTTAAAAAAAAAATATTTATATAATAATATAATTTTTTTTTTTTAGAATATTTACAATACTAAATTTTAAAGATAAACATTGAAGATCACCCAAGAAAATATTCGCGAAATGTAAAGAAAATATTTCAAAGGATCATTGGTGGATTTTCAGCAAAAATACCTTGAAAAAAATTTAGATCGCATAATTGTATATTTCAAAGGACTCCCAGGACAATATTCGTATAATTAAAAAATCGGAAATGCGATATTTACGAATTTTTAAGAAAATATTTTCAAAGGATTTTCAGGGATTTTTAAGAAAAAAAGTTCAAAGGACAATATTTAAGAAAAAATTTTAAGGACTCCTAATACAAAATTCTTAGATTTTTAGCAATAATTTTGAAAAGGACTTCCAGTACAATACTCATGGATTTTAAATGAAAAATGAAAGAATTTCCAGATCAATTTTTGTGAAAAAAAAATTTCAAAGGATTTTCAGGATAATATTTTTTAATTGTTTTAATCTAAATCAATATTCATGGATTTAAAGAATATATTATAAAAACATTTCCTTAACAATATTTGTAGATTATTTGAAAAAAGTTCATAGAAGATTCACTACAATGTTCCTAGATTTTTTAAAAAAATTACTTGTTTTTCAATAAATCTTTTTCCAATATTTTTCCAATTTTTTTTTTATATTTTTTTTCTGGGCAAGAATCGTAGAATTTTGAGATTTTTTTTTCAAATAATTTTTAAATGTGTTTCTCAAACGTTATTATAAATTTGGCGATCTATGGAAATCCTCAAAAGGTACTTTATACTTTTGTCGTCTATACTTAGAGGTTCTTAGCAACAGAAGATTTTCTAAAGTATTCTTGCTATAGAAGACCTGTAAAGGATCTTCAACTTATAGAAGATCGTCTTCGATCTATAAACAACCTGCGGAAAGTTCTATCCATAAAAGAGTGCCAAAAAATATCTGAATCAGATGAACTTTCAATACGTTCTTTATTAAAGTTCTTTCATATATTTTGTATGTCTAGAAGGACTCATAAACTTCTTCCATCTACTAAATACAACAATATTATATCTCATACCAAGCGTAGTTTACCTCAAGACGTTTTCCATCCCTTACTTAAATGGGGAAACTGACTTTTCGGGTTTCCTCTCGCGTAATGCCCATACAATTTCCCATTCCAGTAAATTATCCCAACATTATCCTCCATTACTCCTCCCCCACTAGCAAGTATAATTTAAATCACCCTTCAAGTGGTTGGACAATCACCCGCAAATAACCCTTAAAAGCAATCCCTGGCAATCTCCTTGGATAATACCAACTGTCAACTTCTTAAGCCCATAACAGAAAAGATCAACAACGAAAGGTAGGACGAAAAGAAAAGCGAAACGAATAACTTGAGAAGGACGCATCAAGAACGCATTGAAATGGAGAAATGAAAATGGTCAAGTATTCTTCTTGAAATCAAAGACCATTCGACTTAGCTTGTTCAAAATTATGGACAATAAGAAAATCATAAATTCTTTCCGCACTGGCTAAACTTGTCACAAAAGCTAAAGATGAATAAAAAGGTAGTATTTCAATATCTATAGATTCAAATATTTTTTCTTCTCAAATGCCATTCTTTGCTGATTTGTTATGCCAAATGAATCTCATCTCTTTTGCTTTTGCTGATTTCGGTTTGTTAAGCAGAAAAATCATAGCCAACAAAACATTTACTCAACCATATACAAATTGATTTCCAACAGATTTTTCTCCACTCAGCCACTCACTCATTCTCTCATACACACACACACATTCACTCACACACACATCATCACGTATGACTACCAAAATAAACAAGTGCTTAGCATATCCTTTTTATGTGGCTCCTCTTTATTGGAGGGAATTCCAATTCTTGCCATGCCTTCCCTTCCCGCTCTCTCTCTCCCTCCCATCTTCTATCCTGCTCTGCTCATTTCACAAAGTCTTCCACATCATTCATTGCTCACATCGATAGATAGTCGAGTACTTTGCCTCAGATATTTATACTATGATAATGATGTGTTGAAGTGCTATCTAATGTTTGCATGTGTATGTGTGTGCCGATGTTCGCTTGAAAAATGTGTGGACGTTAAGATAAGAAGGCAGGGAGGTATCTGAAAGGGCCTGAACGAAACAGGTTTAAGGAAAATTTCAAACTGAATTTACTACAAGGGATCTTCAAATAATAATAATTGTTATTCACTTGAAAACTACAGGGTGAAATAAAAAAATGCAACAAAGTCAAACGCCACAATTTTTACATTTTTATTTAATTGAATGAATGTCGGAAATAGCATATAATTTTAGAATATGTTTAGATTTGTTCGAATTGGTCGCCTTTGGCACGAATTATGGCCTTCAAACGGCCAATGAAACCGTCACACGCCGCCCGAATGTTGCTCTGCGGTATTTTGGCCTATTCTCGGCGCTTGCTTGAGGTGATCGCTTTGGTATTTTTTAGTGCCAACCTTGCTTTTCAAAATACTCCAGACACAATAGTCCAACGGATTGGTATCCGGAGATTTTGGTGGTCATTGTGCGCTGTAAATGAGGCGAGGAACCTCATTGTGTAACCATTCTTGGGTGATGCGTGCTGAGTCCTGTTGGAATGTCCAAGGTCTGCGGCCAAAATGTTTGAGTGCCCAAGGCTTTAATACACCCTCCAGAATATTTTCGCGATAATATTCGGAATTTATTCTGATGCCACCAGCGATTAATACGAGTGGAGAGCTTCGACTGTTATTGCTGCCCACACCATTACCATGGCCGGCGCTTGAGTTCTGGTGGCCAACCGAAGGTGCACATTTTCAGCTGACCTCTTTGGCAAGCAAACGCGATCATTTTGTTCGTTTACAAACTGCTGGACAACGAATGTTTTCTCATCGGAGAAAACCAAATTCGGCAGTTCACCACTTTCGGCCAAGCGAAGCAACTCTTTAGCTCTTTTATGTGTATTTTCTTTCTGTTCTGTTGCGGTGTAAGTTCTTGCACTTTTTGGAATTTCATTGGCTTTACTCCGAGCTCATTTTTCAATATTTGCAGAATGGAAAATTGCGATATGTTCAGCTCACGAGCTGTTTTCGGCCTCTGCGACGCAGGTTTCGATCAAGTCGCTTCTTTACTTTTCGAATCATTTCTGCTGATGTTGCTGTTTCTTCCGTCCACTTCCTGGACGTCTGGTTAGGCTACCAGTATCACAGTAACGAGCGATGTTACGTGACGCAAAAAAATTATTCACATTTAAATGCTGGAGTTCTCTAACGATAGCCACTGGTGGTTTTCCAGCCAAATATAAAGTAATCTCACTATCACCCTTGAATTCCGTCACGAATAACTTTTTTCTGGAAAATTCTCACCAAAATGCTTTTGTACGCTTGTAAACAATATAATGGGCTGTCACCGGAATAATTTTAACAGCTGTCGGACGAGTGGCTTTGAAATGACAGCAGTCTGAAGTAGGTTGCAGTTTTTTCATCTCACCCTATATAGTATAATATTATAGTATAGTATGTTGTTTCCCTATTAGCCAAAGGGCCCCATATACATTGCACCTTCCTTCCACCACTCCAATTTGTAGCAAACGAGTAAATACGAGCAGCATGCGATGCTTATATTTATGTTCCGAGTGTTAGGTTAGTGGCAGTAATGCAGCCACTCCAGCTACAACGTCTGCCAGATCATGGCAAATGTGCAAGTAGCCCATTACATATGCATTACATTCATCACTTGTGCTACCTTACAAACATTCATAGATGATTCTCAGCGTATCTCTTGAATGGATGGCATGGCAAATAATATACAGGGTGATGCAAATGTACGAACACCGATTATAAACGACTATTCAGCAAACGAATCTGTTAGAGTAAGGACAACATGTGGACAAAATATGAATAAAGATTTTTGTTTCTCGAAGCTTCAAACAAAAACAAGTAAAACGGAGCAGTGTTCGCCCGTGCCGAAATTTCAATACCCTTCACCCTTTGGAAGAAACTTAAAAATTTTAACAAATTCCTAAAAATGTTGTTTATATTATGACCTTTATACGGGGCTATATGTGTCCTTTAGAAGTAATTTTTTATCATAGACTGTAGTACCGAACCCGTGTAGGTTCTATCATGAATATTTGGAGGAGTTACACACGGAATACCCTCTATAGAATGGTGTTGTGGTGTCCGAATGAATTTTGCACAAAAGTATTTTTTTTGACGAAAATACCTGGTTCCCCTGTTATTCGCCCCAAAATTTCGAATAACCGGGTAACCATTATTATGGGGTTATGTCTGCTACTTTCTGGGGTTTATGACCATTATTTAACATGATCCCCATTTCAAAATGGGGGTTCTGACCGAAAAAATACCCTTCAGTAAATCATTATCCAGCTTCAGCAAATCATTATGCAGCTTCAGTAAGTCATTATCCACCCTTCAGTAAATCATTATACATTATCCTTCATTCCGTTCGGAAACTACAATTATTTTCACAAGCAGGCAGATAGACGAACTTGACTAAATCGACTTAGAATAGATCAAAAGAACTGGTATGATCCACATTTTGTACCGACGTAGCCAAAATGTCCCAAAATCAAACATAGCGGTCCACTATTTAAAATATCTTTCCGGTTCGAAATGTGGTTATGGCGTATAAATTACTTTAAACCACAGGGTTGATTTATGTATGGGCTGAGAAAAAACCCCGGTTCAATTTTAGGGGATTTCACAAGGCGTAAGTTATCTACACCCAAAACGGGTTTGTTCTCCCTTCACCAGAACGTCCTAAATCATTTCTGAAAAACAAAAGACTGCGCAAATAAACGTGATCGATACGTCTTCTCTTATTGGAGCTTAATGATCGTCATGGTACTAGATCATAAGGGCCAAACGACAACAATTCATTCCAGTCCAGTCCACAATTGCTGAAAAACAAAATACTGAAATTGCGCAAATAAATGTGATCGATACGTGCTCTTTTATTTGAGCATTTTGATGGTCAAGATCGCGATCATAAGGACCAAAAGACCAAAAATCCTTTCTACACCACATCCATTGGGCCTTAAGTCGAGTCCCCAATAGAGAAGTTTATACATTTTGCAATGTCTCTCTAAAAAGCAAAAGTTAATTGGGGCCTGAAAGTATGCTATGATTTACGATTAGTATGGTATTACCAGAATAAAAAATCAAAAAAATTAAGTATGGCAACACCATATATCAATTTACAAAAATTCGAGCGCCTGAAAGTATGCTCTGGATTTTAACGAAGTTACTGATACGGCGTTGCCAGACTCTAAATTTTTAATTTTTTTCTGGCAGCTACCTGCTGCTCTCCGGCGATTTCTGGGCGCCTAGTATTTTTCAAAAATTTGATGGAAAAAGGCAAAAATTCTAGGGCGTGACGTCATGACCAAACAACGTCCACACATATAGGGATGCATCACCTACCTTTCGATCATCTTAATAATTAATTATTGGTTTCCTTCGTTTTATAATTGTATAAATAAAACACAGTTTTATTATTTATTTTTATTTTTTATTTAGATTATTTTTTGTTATATAAAATATTTTTAACATTTTATTTACATAATTTTTTATCAATAAATAAATACAATTCATTAAATTAAGATAGAAAATTGTTGTTTTATTTGAAAAGAAAGGAAGGCCACGTATATAATTTTGTTCTGCTGTAGCCTTATACTGATTAGGGACAACTTACGATCATGTAGGAAGCCTAAAAGAGTAAAAATAGAAAACGTTATTTCATTTATAATAAAATAAATAAAAAATAAACAAAAATAAAAAAAAATAGAAAAAGACGGATAGTTTTGGAACGTAGTACCGAAGTTTTTTCTTTTGTCAATTCAAAATATTTAGATCTTATCACATTTTTTATAGAAAAAACGTTAATTAAAGAAAAATAATGGCAACTTTAGTGTGTACAAAGCCACAATCCTTATCGGATCCCTTAGTTTCTTGTTTCGTAGCCGGAAAGCAATACATTTCAGTCGTATTGACTGAAAATAATTTATATTTTGGAAAGATATATAGTTTGTTGATGGGTTTTTAAATTAAAAACCCAATCCTAGGGAATTTAAAATTCGGCACTACCTGTTTTAGGGGCGTAATTCCAAAAAATTGACCTACCTTGAAAAGGTAAGGATATGATGAACAAAACTATAGCCCAGACCTTCAAAACATCTTAAATCTGTTAATATCATTATATGTTTTATTTGAAAACGTGGGCCGATATTAAAATTTTATTCCAACGACGAATTTTCATTCTCAAAGAGACAATTTTTGTTTGGAAATTGGCTGCTTAAAATTTGTAAATACCGAACATCAAAAAGTAACGCTATATTCGTGGTGGACAACTTCCTCAAAGACTTTAAAGTACGAGATACCGTTATGTAGTGCGATGTCAGACAGCGAACATAAGCGTTTTTTATTCACTCATATGGCTACAGAGGGTATATATCATTTAAAGCGGCGAAAACGTGCCTCATCGTAATAACGGTTTTCGACATTTGAACCAAATCCGTTCCAGGACATTTGAAGTCGATTTAGGGATTGAAACCGTTCCGTGGCACCTCCCACACAACAGGTCAAAATTTTGAATACGTATATATCTAATATAATGATTTAAATGCAAAATAAGCACGCCATTCTCATCAATTTTCACACATCCCAATATTGTTATTAGCAATAGATCCGGTGTGAATATGACATATATTGGTCAACGCTTACATTATTACATCTCGAATTAAATGCGAAATAAGCATCTGATTCAAGAAACGTTGTGAAGATGGTAGATATCGGCCCACTATTTTCTCCCCCACAAAGGTCATAATTTTGAATAGAAAACGCTTATAAAAGCAAAATTAGTATCCGATCCTCTTAAATTTCACAAATTCCAATATTTTTACTAATGAAATATCTGGCGTGATGATGGGACGTATCGGTCCTCTTCCTCTTTAACCACAAATCGGTTAAAAATTTGAATAACCAAAATGCTAATAAAATGCGAAATAAGCTGATTCCTTTTAAATTTGGCACATTCCAGTATTTATTGTTGACCCACTATGAAATAGATTCTTGAATGATGTGTAGAGGAGTTTCCAGAAGAAATAGCCCAGATAGAGTAGGCCGATATATCCCATCATCATAGCAGATCTTGTGTTAGTAGAAATAATGGTACTCTTCACATTTATTGCCCTATCCAGATGAAATGTTTCACAAATCGGCCAAAATTTAGATATAGCTCCCATATATATCTTGGTCCGATTTGCATTTAATTGTGCACCAAACGTGTAATATCAGCCCGAATAGTATGAAATTTTGCACATACAACCAAATTAGGCCTGAAAGTGAGTATGCCAAATTTTATCGAGATCGGTTCAGATTTGGATATAACTCCCATATAAAACTTCGACCGATTTACGCTTTATTGTGCACCAAACGTCTTATATTTGTCCAAATGGGATGGAATTTGGCACTTACGACCGAATTGAGTCTAGAAGCTAGTATGTCAAATTTAGTGAAGATCGGTTTAGATATAGCTATAGCTCCCATATATACTGTTCATCCGATTTGTTATATTTGTTACCCACAGCCGTAATATGCACTTCGAAAAAACGATATTCAGGGAAATATATAAAAAACAGCTCAGAAATATCTTTGCCAAATTGTGTTGAAATCGGTTCCGATTTGGATATAGCTCCCATATATATCTTTATCCGATTTCAAATTAATTGTGTACCAATTGGGCTATACAAGTCCGAATTTGAAAGATACAAATGCTTCGGCATATATAGTCCTTTGAACTTTAAATTATAATTATATATAATTATGATTATAATTATAATTATAGCGTGGATGTTGGATTCTCCAATTAAAACGTTTGATTGTTATGCGGAGCTCTACTAAATTAGCAAAATAGTGTAGGGTATCATAAAGTCGGCCCCGCCCGACTTTAAGACCTTCTTTACTGGTATAAGAGTTATAATTGTTAAAAATTTTAAACCTTTTGAGGGGGAGATACTTCATGGAGTGTGCCGATATTATCCATTTTCGCACCTTACCTAGAACTAATGCAAATATTAGGATTAGCAAAGTCGGAGAAAAATCGGATTATCATTTCTCTTTCTGTACAGTAAAATATTTGTTCAAAACTTCGAGAGACCTAGGTTCTAAAACCGTTATTTCGATAAGGCACGTTTTGGCCGTATCAAATGAAATGAAACGACATAATATTTTCCTATCGACTTCTGTATACTTCTTTATCCCAAAAAATATCTGCATATTCTCTTTTAGGGGAGCTAATTTTGTCTCACCCATTATTCCTTTACAAAATGCCAAATCTTCCCTGCTTCCTTCGCCGAGCATAAGAAGCTAACTAATCTGAAGTTGTGGCAACAGCCAACAAGAATCCCTGACCAATATTGTGTACTTGACTATATTGTGTTGATGTTTACAAATACAACAACAAGTCGAAAGAAGAAGAAGACAACATCAAAGAAGTCCATGCATGTTCATACATGTGTATGCGGTTATGTTCAACAACATATGGACAACATGACTGAGACACACACAAACAGACACACACACACACTCTCTGAATCAAACTTAAGACTTAAGTAGATGAACAAACAAACAATTGGTAGTCCATAGTTGGAACTAATACAACACAAATATAAACAAAGGATAACAAGAGTAGCAACAACAACAACAGCAACAAATCAAAATCATTGAAGCAAATTGTAACAGTCCACGTTCCAGCAACACGAGCATGAACAACAACAAAAGCTAAATATCTTTTGGGAATAGATCTTTGGTGAAGATTTTTGGTAACAATTCCTCCCAAGGGGTGGAGGGAGCGAGGAAGGGAAGGGACGGGGAAGAATGCTGTTAATATTGAAAGAAAATGTTCGAAGCTAAACAAAAACATTTACAAAGCCATTGTTGTTTTTATTGGTAGTTTATCTTTTTCATCTCATAGTGCTGATGATGATGGTGATGAAAAGTAAATAGAAAGCAAACATCATCATCATCACGGAAAGGAAAGAAATATGAGAATGGGTGGAATGGTAGTCAGATAAATAGGTGGTATCAAGGAGTTGATTTTTTCACTTTTTTTTATTTAAACTTCACATCACATCTCCTTCCTTAGAAAGGACTACATCCTCATAATGCACTTCCCTTTCACAAATTGGCCAAAATAAGAAAAAAAAAATAAAATTTAGCAGAATTAACTCACCAAGTAGTAACTTAGTGCCTGCAAAGGATGTTAACTAAATTAGCAACTAACTCCACCCAAAAACAAGGTTGCCACCCAAATAACCAACATCCTCTGTCATAAGTTAATTAAGAACAACAGGATACTACGGCAACATCATTCATTGGCTGAAAAAAAGGCGTCCCAAAAAACCAAGTCCTTCATCCGCCATAAAAAGGCGAGACAGGATAAAAAGGGAAACTGTTATAAACACATAATTATAAACAGATTTGAATTAAAAAACCAAGAGGATTTAAGTGTGGTGCTGGGGTTGCCACAAAAAAAACAAATTCTCATTTAATATTTATAATTGGTGTTAATTAATGACCATAACAAAACACCACAAAAACCCAAGGAATAAAATTACAAAAGGACAATTGGGGTCCTTTTCATTTTTGGTAAGTTATATGTTTACAAACATGATTCCAAAAACAAAATTTAGGGCTTATGGTCAAATATTTAAAATTAATAATTAATTAAGCTGTAGAATCTCTTCGGAGAGCTGTATTGTAGTAAGAGAACAATATTTCAGACCAAGAGAGAGCTAACAATTTTGAATTTAGGAATTTTATAGAGATATTTATACTGTTCTCAGGATTTTCAAAGTGTGTTTTTTTTTTTTGCGTCGTCTGAAGTATTCTGAATTAGAATTTAGCCAAATAGGTTGGCTGACCTTTATATTACTAAAAGACCATTTAAATGATGGGGCTGAGAAAATCCAAATGCAGGTTATGGGATTATGACATCACAGCAAAATTCCAAGTGGGTTTAAAATTCTCAAAGTGGTCTCCAAAATACTGCAGTTCCACTTTTTATACCAATATTCTTTGGGGTGTGACAAATTTCGAGTGGTCAAAACATTTTCCAATGTAGCTGGTGGCATTAGGTCGTTACAGCAAAACTCAAAACTCTATATAGTTTAACGATATCGTATATACCCCATATAACGGTAAGGGACATTTTTAATGGATTTTATTTTTTTTGAAAATTTTCTATTTCTTTCCAAATGGTGGAGGGTATTCAAAGTTCGGCCTGGCCGAAATTAATACTTTTTTACTTGTTTGGTATAATACGCTGTAATGACGCTGAGATAGTACCACACGTCATTACAGCATATTATACCAAAAAAAATATAATTGGCATAAGAATTTAAAAACTATTTGGAGTTTTGCTGTGACGACCTAATGCCATCAGCTACATTGGAAAATGTTCCCTACCCATTCAAAATCTACTGTAAGTACACTTTTAACTCCCAAAACAAAAATACAAATCTCTTACCGATTCCTTCGAAAAATATGTTCAAGATCCCCGAAATAGCCAAAATCAGGAGATACTTGCATGTGAGGGCCAAATAGATTTTTATACCCTCAGCCATATGAATACTAAGGGTATATGTCATTTGATACGGTCAAAACGTGCCTCATAGAAATATCAGTTTTAGACCCTAGCTCTCTTTGGACCAAATCCGTTTCAGGATCCTAATATTTCCGTCAGTGCTACGTCAGTATGTACCTGCCCAACAAAGGGTCACAATTTTGAAAAATTACAACTCTTTTAAAATTTGAAGTAAGTGTCCGATTGTCTTCAAATTACACATGTCACCTCCCCCACAAAAAGTCGAAATTTCAAAAAAAAATATTTTCTGCACAGAAAGAGAACGGATAATCCGATTTTGCTCAAACTTTGCATATCCCATTATTTTTGTTACTGCTGGACAATATCGGCCCACCCCATCAAGTACCTCCCCCACAAAGGGTCAAAATGGTGAATAATTATAACTCTTATAAAATGTGATGTAAGAATCCGATTATCTTCATATTTCATACATCCCAATATTTGTATAAGCCCAAGATGGATTATATTGGTCCACTCCTTCTGGTACCTCCCCACAAAAGCTCGAAATTTTTAAAAAATATATTTTCTGCACTGAAAGAAAAAGGATATTCCGATTTTGCTCCAACTTTGCAAATCCTAATATTTGCAGCAATGCGAGGACAGGTGCGAAAATGGACAATATCGGCCCACTCCATCAAGTACCTCCCCCACTCTTATAAAATGTGATGTAAGAGTCCGATTGTCTTCAAATTACACATGTCATAACATTTTTTTATTTACCCAAGGTCTGGTGTAAAGATGGAATATATCAATACACTCCTTCTGGCACCCGAAATTAACATCCGATTCCATTCAGACTTGGCACATCTTAATATTTCCATCAACACAATATCTGTTATAAAGATGGTAGAGATTCCTTCTGGTACCTCCCCCACAAAGGGTCAACGTTTTGAATGACCAAAACGATTATAAAATCCGAAATAAGCATCCGGTTCTATTCAAATTACACACATCACAATACTTTCATTAACTGTGTGTGAAAATAGGATATATCGGTCCACTCCTTCTGGTACCTCTCCACAAAAGATCAAAATTTGGAATATCCATGAAGAACATAAAATGCGGAATTAACATTCAATTCCATTCAGACTTGGCATATCTCAATATTTCTATCAGCACAAGATCTGTTATAAAGATGGTCGAGATCGAACCATTCCTTCTGGTACATACCCACATAGGGTTTAAGATTTTGAAAAAAACAAAAAGATCAAGGAAATCGAAATAAGCAGCCAACTATCTTCAAATTTCACACACACACAAACATTTTTGCTAACACAAGATCTGTTGTGAAGGTGATATACAGGGTGAGATAAAAAAAACCTGCAACAAAATCAAAGGCCATAATTTTTATTTTTTTTTTAATTTTATTGAATGAAAGCTAAAAATGTGGGAAATAGCATCAAATTTTAGAATAAGTTTAGATTTGTTCGTATTGGTCACCTTTGACACGAATTATGGTCACCTTTGCACGAATGTTGCTCTGTGGCATTTTGGCCCATTACCGGCGAAGCGCTTGCTTGAGGTGATCGACACTTTGGTATTTTTTAGTGCCAACCTTACTTTCCAAAATACTCCAGACACAATAGTCCATCGGATTGGTATCTGGAGATTTCGGTGGCCATTGAGCGCTGGAAATGAAGCGAGGAACCTCATTTTGTAAACATTCTTGGGTGGTGCGTGCTTAGTGAGTCGTGTTGGAATGTCCAAGATCTGCGGCCAAAATGTTTGTGTGCCCAAGGCTTTAATACAACCTCCAGAATATTTTCGCGTTAATAATCGATATTTATTTTGATGCCACGGTTCATTTAATACCAGCGAAGAACGACCATTTACAGTTCACCACTTTCTGCCAAGCGAAGCAACTGTTTAGCTCTTTTGAGTCTATTTTCTTTCTGCTGCGGTGTAAGTTCTTAAACTTTTAGAAATTTCAATGGCTTTACCTCGAGCGCATTTTTCAATATTTGCCTAATGGAATATTGCGATATGTTCAGCTCACGAGGCACGAGGCATTTCGGCCACTGAGACGCGGGTTTCAATCAAGTCGCTTCTTTATTTTTGGAACCATTTCTGCTGATGTTGCTGTTTTCTTCCGTCCACTTCCTTGACGTCGGGCTACGAGACACAAAAGATTTATTCACATTTAAACGCTGGAGTGCTCTAATGATAGCCACTTGTGGTCTTCCAGCCAAATATTAAGAAATCACACCATCACGCTTGAATTCCATCACGAATAAATTTTGTTCTGGAAGATTCTCACCAAAATGCTTTTGTACGCTTATAAACAATATAATGAGCTTTTATTTATTTTATTTATTTATTTTTATTGGACGAGTGGCTTTAGAAATGACAGCAGTCTGACGTTGGTTGCAGTTTTTTCATCTCACCCTGTATATCACACCAGCTCAAGATTAATATTCAAACAATCCCACACGTTAAAACTTTTCTTAGTACTGCAGACTACTTCATTAAAAACCCCATAGCCTTAATAAATTAATAATTACAAATCTCCGAACAATGGTCCATCGTCGCAGATACTTCCAACAAGGTTACATGCTCATAAATTATCCAAAAGCAATGTTCTTTTTAATTTTTAATAAAGAGGGCTCAACGAAAAAAAGGAACAGCTAATTTGCCAGTCCTTTTTATCGCCCCTTAAGCCGAAAGGACACAACACTTAAACCCACTTAACAAATAGATAAATTTTATAAATAACGAGCGTTTTTTGCCTCAAAACATTTTCAAATTAAACAAGAAAAAAACCCAACAAAACTCAACCCTTCAATGGAAAATGTCCTTCGCTCACAAAGAGAAAGAACGGACGAAAAAGCGACAACAACTTCACCATAAAATTCAGTCACGATAATTAGAATGAGAAAACCACATGCCGCCATGAATACGGCCAAGTACTTCCTCGGGCGTCCTTAATAATGAGCCATTATGATGGGTTAATTCGGGCGAAATGGTCATTGTCGTCAATGATGTCCCTCCAAGTTTTTTTTTTTTTTTTTGGCAGGAGACAAGTATTAAAAGTAAACCAAAAAAAAGAAACTGAAATAAAAAAGCAACCTTCTTTCATCGCCCAGGTAATAATGTTAATGGATGAAAAACAAGCCATATTTTCCTTGAAAATAATAAAACACGATGAAAAAAGTAAAAAATAAAAAACAAAGGCTTAATTTAGTCTTGTCATAACGCCGATGCTACTGCTCAGCGCAGTGTAAACAAATAATCCTTGAGCACAGTTTTTTTTTTTCCAGTGACTATTATTTTTTTAAGTCATTCATTAATTTTTCATGCTCAACGATTTGATGAGAGAAAGGGATTCTGCGAAACAAGAGATTTTCGGGTGACAATTTCAGCTGGTTTTAATTAAAGACCAAATGATGGCTCTTCCAAAAAAAAAATGAATGCAAGCCTTGTGCTTTTCAAAAAAAAAGTTTTGTGGAATTTTGTAATTTTTTATTTCCAGCCAGAGCTCATTTGTTAGAAATTTTTGAATGAAAACAATTCTGAGAGTAAGGACTTGCATCAAGCATGGAGGTAGTCAAGGCAGAAAGATAGGAAAAATATTGGCACAGTGTTTTCATATAGGGTTCTCACATTAAGATTTTGAAATAAAAAGCGTCAGTTACATCAGCTGTTGTGTGGATCTTTAAAACATCATAAATCACTTGTGGGCCTAAAATTGAACCTATCTCTCAAAAGCTTCTATGTCGAATTTTTATTTAACGAGAACCCAGAGATATTTCAAAAGAAACAAGTTAAAAAGTATCAGACGCTTTGGCCGACAAATGTATACCCTCAGTCACTGTTCGATTATTTAAATATATTTTGAATTGTGCTAGGATTATTCAAATACAGGGTGAGATAAAAAAACTGCAACAACGCCATATTTTTTATTTTTTTTAATTTTGAATGGCAGCAAAAAAAATTCGGAAATAACATCAAATTTTAGAATAAGTTAGGATTTGTTCAAATTGGTCACCTTTGGCACAAATTTTGGCCCTCAGACGGCCAATGAAACCATCACACGTTACCCGAATGTTGTTCTGCTGTATTTTGGTCCATTCCCGCCGAAGCGCTTGCTTGAGGTGATCCACACTTTGGTATTTTTTAGTGCCAACCTTGATTTTGGTGGCCATTGTGCGCTGGAAATGAAGCGAGGAACCTCATTATGTAACCATTCTTGGGTGGCGTGTGCTGACTGAGATGATGCTACACATTCCTGTTGGAATGTCCAAGGTCTGCGGCCAAAATGTTTGCGTGCTCAAGGCTTTAATACACCCTCCTGAATGTTTTCGCAATAATATTCGGTCTTTATTCTGATGCCACGGTCGATTAATACGAGCGGAGGCCGACCATCGACTATAATGGCGGCCCACACCATTACCATGGCCGTCGCTTGAGTTCTGGTGGCCAATCGAAGGTGCACATTTTGTTTGTTTAAGAACGGTTTAACAGCTGTCGGACGAGCGGCTTAGAAATGACAGCAGTCTGAAGTTGGTTGCAGTTTTTCATCGCACCCTGTATTTCGCATTTTGGTTTTCAAAATCTTAAACCCTATATGGAGGAGGTACCAGATATTTATAACAGATCTTGTGTTAATGGAAACATTGAGATATACCAAGTCTGAATGGAATCGGATGTTAATTTCACGTTTTATGAGCTTTACGGGTACTCAAAATTATTACGCTTTTTGGGCGAGGTACCAGAGGAAATGGTCCGACATATCCCATCTTCACAGCAGATCTCATGTTAATATACATAATAGGTTGTGTGAAATAAGAAGATAACCGGATGTCCATTTCGGATTTTATGAGCGTTTAGGTAATTCAAAGTCTAGAACCCTATATGGGGGAGGCACCAGACGTAATAGTCATATCCTTTCCACCTTTCTAACAATTCTTATTTTGATGAAATGATCGAGAGGTACCAAGTCTGAATGAAATCGGACGTTAATTTTGCGTTTTATGAGCTTCATGGATATTCTAAATATTGACCCTTTGTGGGGGAGGTGCGTTGAAGGAGTTGACCGATATATCCAAACTTCACAGCCGATCTTGCGATAGTACAAATAATGGGATGTGTGAAAAATGAAGAGATTTTATTTATAAGAGTTATATTAATTCAAAATGTAGACCCTTCATGGGAGAGGTACCTGAAGAAATGGTCCGATCTCTACCATCTTTACAACAGACCTTGTGTTGATGGAAATATTGACATGTGCCGAGTCTGAATGGAATCAGAAATTAGTTTCGTGTTTTATGAGCTTCATGGATATTCAAAATTTCGACCCTTTGTTGGGGATGTACCAGAGGGGGTAGGCCGATATATCCCATCTTCACAGCAGATCTTGTGTTAATGGAAATAATGGGATTTGTGAAATATGAAGAGAGCCGGATGCTTATTTCGAATTTTATAAAAGTTATACTTATTCAAAATTTTTACCCTTCTTGAGGAAGGTACCAGAAGGAATGGTCCGATCTCTACCATCTTTAGGAGAGAAATTGTGTTGATAGAAATATCAAGGTGTGCCAAGTCCCAATGGAATCGGGTGTTAATTTCGCATTTCATGAGCTTCATGGGTATTAAAAATATTGACCTTTGTTGGGGAGGTACCAGAGGGGTTGAACCGATATATCCCATCTTCACAGCAGATCTTGTGTTAGTAGAAATAATGGAATGGGCGAAATTTGAAGAGAACCGGATGCCTATTTCGGATTTTATGATCGTTTTGGTTATTCAAAATTTTGACCCTTTGGTAAGGGATGTCCCAGAAGCAGTGGACCAATATATTATATCTTCACACCAGAACTTGGGTTAATAAAAATATTGTGATGTGTGTAATTTGAGGACAATCAGATCCATATATCAAATTTAATAAGAGTTAAAATTATTCAAAATTTTGAGCCTTTGTGGGGAGGTACTTGATGGAGTGGATCGACATTGTACATTTTCACACCTGACCTTGAGGAAAATATTAGAATTTGTAAAATTGGAGCAAACTCAAATTATCCTCTTCGTTTCTCTGCAGTATTTTTTTTTTTTTTTTTTTTGGAAATTTCGACATTTTGTGGGGAATGTACCACAAGGAGTGGACCGATATTGCCCGTCTTCAAACTCAATCTAAATTTGGCATTAATATTACCATGTCCCAAGTTAGTATCAAATCGGATACTCCATTCGAGTCATCGTGCGCACCAGCTAGCCAAACAGACGGATGGACATTGCTCGAGAGTTATCGTCTCCACCACCCAGTCAGACGGACGGACGAACGAATATCGCTAGATCGACCCCTCTCTAGACATATGTCTGAGGGTATAAAAATTGCTGACCCTTCGACCTGAATGAATGAAATGTTGAAAATTGAAGCCTG
This sequence comes from Musca domestica, assembly GCF_030504385.1. NCBI lineage: Eukaryota > Metazoa > Arthropoda > Insecta > Diptera > Muscidae > Musca > Musca domestica. The sequence continues at coordinate 838,486 of NW_026712257.1, forward strand.
AATTTTTCAAAATATCGAATATCTGCAATTTGGAGGCAATTTTGGTATTAATATTGTGTAGTTAGAAGTTTAAAACAATTCCATAACTTTTTTTCTCATTTTATGGGGTCTCACCCAGTGTTCTTGGCTAATTGTGTGTCCAAAGAGACCTTATTTCAATCAGGCGCTTTTTGGCCGCATAAAATAATATATATCCTCTAAATTTATCAGAATTTTGAAATATTGAAAAAAATCTAAGGAAAAACGGAATTTCCACTGCAAAGATTTCCCCCATAAAAACACAGTATTTCCATATTTTCTCTACAACATGAACATGCATTCGGCTAAGTAACACCAAACTATTCAAAAGATATTTCAAGATGCTTTCAGTGTTCAAAACCCCCTCTTACACATCCCCTCTCTCTCTCTCCTTCACTGCATCTCCATCATAACCACCATTCTATTAGGTGATGGAGTTCGCACCACAAGTGTCACCAATGTGGAATAACTTCATAAGAACTGCAAGGCTTACTTATGAATTATAGGAAGCGGAAATATTTGTTTTGTGGCTTTTCCGGCAAATGCATTCATGGCTTATGCAACTATTTTTCTGAATACTCGAAGACTGACAAAGAGATATAGGGGAAGGTGCTGGGAGAGCGGTGGCCGTTTTAGTGTAAGTAACTGGGAATTATGCAAAAGAGAGGAAAAAAACCTGAACCAAGATGCTTATTTAAATGAAGATTTCCATGGCAAGTGCAAAGGCAAATGTAGTTTTGAAGACATTCTTAAGCATTCCATTCACAAAAGTTAACCAAAAAAAAAAGAGGACTGACAGAATCAGAGTCAAGAATGCCTAGAAACCATGGGCGGATTATTGAAAAGATAACCTTTTTTCATCGCTCTCTCTGCGAATAATTCAACTTGGTTGGTTTTTTTTACTCTCATTTGCCTATGCGTGTGTTTTTGTGGTAAGAATAAAAGTTTTTCCCCTCTTTTGTGTTAGTTGACATTTTCTTTGCTTTCATCGCTTGTTTCCTCCCCCCCCCCCCCCCCACATTACTGTCCTCTGAATTCCCTGTTAGTTTGCCTAGCACTTTGCAAGGTGCTGAAAGATATGGAAAAACAAGCGTTGAATTATTTGTAAGATGGTACTTTGCATTATTTAATTTTCATAATTGATTCTGAGGAGCTGGGTTTTTTCTTTTGGTATGCCACACGGAAGAAGAAAGCCACAGCCCGGAAAACAAAGACCAGGCCTTCGTTTGTCACACAACAGCTCTCGGTGATGAGGTTATTCGAATTTGAATTTCTTTAGTTGTGAAAGTAATCCAATCAAATTAAATTAGTGGCCTGTGGTTTCAGAATTTTACCGAGTTAAGGGATGCAGAAAGAGGGTCAAATAAAATTTCAATATAATGACAAGTTCATATTATTACGTTGTGGTCTTGGTGAATAATGTCGTATGCTTATTATATTACTCATACGTTCCATTACCAAAACAAAAATAAAATTAAATATGCTCAAATAATTCTCTAATCATTTTCTAGAGGTTAAAGTATTTTAAATATAAGAGTTCTAACAATAGGATGCCTGCTTAAGGGAATGCAGTAGGTATTTATAATAAATATATAGAAATAATAAAAAAATAAAAAATCCATTTTGTCCTTGGAAAAATATTTTGTCTTTTCGCATTTTGGAAAAAATAAAATAAATTTTTTTATTTTATGCTTGACAAGAATTAAAAATATCCACGTTGGTAAAAAACAAAAAAATATCCGTCATTAGGTCCTCGGGAAAAAAATTACTAAATTAGAAAGTATTTGTTTGAACGATAGAAAGGAAGAATCCTAAGTAAAATAGAAAAATAAATAAAATAAAAAGGTTCTGTTTTAAATATTAATGTAAAGAATACCATTAATTGAAATTTTGTGGAAATTGTCAACCCGAGTTGACAGATTACCATTGTTTATACGGTGAATTCCGAGGTTCAAGCAAGAATTTATAATTAGCTCCGTTGCTAACAAAAGAATGTGAATATCCAAACAAAGCCGCAATGCACGAAGTGACTGAAAGCGCCGATGCTTTCAGGAAAGTTATAACACCAGCATCAGAGAAATGACTTGGAAAATCTGTCTACGGTCCAAGCTATGCGAACGTTTTATGCTATGGAGAGTTCTAGGGGAAATCTTTAGGTTCCGAGCTAAAACAACGTTTAAAAATCAAAGGCTGTTTAGCAAATTTAAAATTACACGTCCTTTTGTCGTTTCGAAAAATGGAAAATCAACGCCCTAAAAAAAATAAAAGGCAGTGTGGCCTTAAAAACGTTAAAAATCCAAAATCGGGAAAAATCTGAAAATTGCGCATCTTTTAAAATGATTAAAGAACGACCTTGGAAAAGCATTTTTAAAAACTTTACTTCTCTAAAACAATTAAAAAACGAATGTCCGTAGAAAAAATAAATAAATATCCACATCCTTGGAAAATATATTGTCAAAAGAAATCCAACATTTTTAAAAAATAATCTTGTATCCTTGAAAAATAATAAAAAAAAATGTCCTTAGAAAAATTGAAAAAAAAATAAAAGAAAACCAAGTCTTTAGAAAAAAAAATTAAAAAAATCCATGTCCTTTAAAAAAAAAACAAAAATCCACGTCCTTGAAAAAATATCCTTAAAAAAACACATTTAAAAAAAAAATCTTAAAAAATCCGCGTCCTTGAAATTTAATTATTAAAAAAAGTCCTCGTCCTAGGAAAAAAAATCCACATCCTACAAAAAATTCTGAAAAAATTCGCGTTCTAGAAAATAAACTTGAACAAAATAATTCAATTCTTTTAAAAAATCCATCTCAAAATATAAAAATCCATGTCCTCTAAAAAAATATCCTTTACAAAAAAATGGCATCCTTAAAAAATATTCTTAAAAAATCCGCGTGCTTGAAATAAAATTATTAAAAAATCCGCGTGCTTGAAATAAAATTATTAAAAAATCCACGTCCTTGAAATTTAATTATTAAAAAAAATCCACGTCTTAAGAAAAATTCTTAAAAAATCCACTCCCTTGAAAAAGTATTCTTAAAATTTAATTATTAAAAAAATCTACGTTCTAGGAAAAAATCTTAAAAATCCGCATCCTAGAAAATAAACTTAAACAACCCAATTCTCTAAAATAAAAACCCACATCCTTAGAACTAAATAAAAAAATGAATGTCCTTAAAATACAATAAATACACGTCCTTAAAAAATATTCTCAAAAAAATCCACGTCTTAAGAAAAAAAAAATAAAAACTACGCGACTTTGAAATTTAATTATAAAAAAATCAACGTCCTAGCAAAAAAAAAAATCTTAAAAAATGGGCGTCGTTGAAATTTATTTTTTTAAAAGATCCACGTCCTAGAATAACAAATAAAATGTGAGACATATGGGGACTGTATGAAAACTTGGCCCTACATAGAAAGTTCTGTGCAAGGATATTGTCTACATACTGGGAACACAAACGCATATTTAAAACAAATTTGGATTAAAATTGTGGCTAGACAACCAAAACACCCTAAATCTGGCGGTACAATTATTTGGGGGTGAGTTTTCAATACCAAAAAGTAAAATACTTCTGAATTAAATTAGATCAACCTACTTAATTTGGGAAGCTAGAGCGATTTTTACAGACAGACAGGATCTAAAATGTATATTTCGATGCGTAACAAACGGAATGACTTTATCAAATTATATTGGCTGTGGAATTAATAAAATGTTTCGAGTATGTTTTAGTATATCCCAGCCAAAGACCAAAGATACATAACCGTGGGTTCTTTCAAAGGTCCTCTATGAACCGACCTTTTGTTGGCTTTCTACAGAAGATTTTTAAAGACGTATATGAGGTCCTCTATATGTAGATTATCATCTACCGGTGTTTTTGAAAAGAAGATCTATAAGAAAAGACCCTCTACAGATATTATACAGATAGAAGACACAGCGAAGATTCTTTCAGTTTTTCTGTCTGAAGAAGGGATTTCTAAGGTCTTCCAAAGATATAATAACATTTACATGTCTTCTGTGGTTAAACAACTCTTTGAATTCCTTTGTGCTTCTTTGATACCAATTACGAACAATAACATAACAGAGATTATTATCTTTTTTCCAAAATTTCCTTATTTATTTCCTTACAATACCTTTATACTTTCTTTCCAGTCCCTCCCATGCTATTGATACCACATCAATTGGTTGGCGCCCCCGAAGGTTTCAATGTAACAATCGAATGCTTTACCGAAGCACATCCCACATCGCTTAATTACTGGACAAGAGGTGAGGGACCAATTATCCATGATTCGACCAAATACAAGTAAGTACCACCAACCACAACACAAAAAAAATAAAAAATCAAATTTCGGTCAAACATTTGTTATCTAAATTGTGTTTTTTTATCAACAAACCCTTTCCTATTCCCCAGGGTCGAATCCAGCATAGGAGTGCCTACATACAAGACCCACATGAAACTAACCATCCTCAATGTGAGCAGCGGCGATGATGGCATCTATAAATGTGTGGCAAAAAATCCACGCGGTGAAACGGATGGCATCATAAGATTATATGGTAAGTACTTGGCCAACATGCCAACCCAGAAACCAGAACAACCAACCTGACAACCGTTTAGCCATAGCATTTGCGACCAACAACAATGTCAATTGATTGCGGTTATATTTGAAAGCAAGAGGCGGAATGGGTTTGGTGATTGTGGCTATTGAATGTAAACTGTTCAGGCGTATTCATTTTTCCCCCCATTCAAGTGCACCCTTTTGTTCGTCTATTTGTGGGATTTTTTTTTTCGTCTGTCGCACTCTTTCTCCCCATCTTTTTTTTTCCGATTGATATTATACAATTTATATTAAGTTATTATTGAATGGCTTAATAACAAATGAAAAACCAGATACAAAAGACAAGGGAGCGACTATAAATATCATTATATTTTGCCACAACCACGAAATTACAAAATCATTTACTGTACATAATTGTACACGGGGAGAAAAAACTGGAGGGTTCGAAGAAAATATATTTTGGATTAAAGGATAAGAGAAAAATCTACAGAATCTATACAATACCCCATGTGCACATCTATTTATGGAAGTGAACTACATTGGGCCTTTACACATATTCCATCTACAAAAGTCCTTTATTTCCCTCTAACTATGAAGGACGTTAGGGCTATACGTAGTAGACTTTTTAAAGATATCCTATAGAGCGAACAGGAATAGGGTTCTCAATGCTTAAAACCTCAGTCGCTTGGCTACAGAGGGTGTATATGATTTGATATGGTCAAAACGTGTCGCAATAACGGTTTTAGACCCTAGGTCTCTTTAAACCAAATCCATTTCAGGACATTAGGAGTGGATCTAGAGATGTCCGTCCGTCCGTCTGCCTGTCTACTGGCTGGTTCGCACGCTAACTCTCCAAGGGAGTATCCAATTTTGTCCAAACTTGGTACATCGTATTATTATTATCAAACTTAGATTGACTTCGGATATGCGCAATATCGGTCCTCTCCTTCTGGTACCTCCCCACAAAAGGTCACAAATTTTGAATATCCATGAAGCTCATAAAACATAAAATTAACATCCATTCCATTCATTCAGACTTGGCATATCTTAATATTTCTATCAGCACAAGATCTGTTTTAAAGATGGTCGAGACCAAACCATTCCTTTTGGTATCTTCCCACCCAGGTTTCAAGATTTTGAAAAACAAATGGATTAAATAAAGCATCCAACTCTCTTCAAATGTTATACATACAATGCTAACAAATGATATGTGAAGATGATATACGCGGGATATGAAAAAACTGCTACCAATTTCAGACTGCTGTCATTTCGAAGCCACTCGTCCGACATCTGATAAAATTATTCCAGTGACAGCTCATTGTATTGTTTACAAGCGTACAAAAGCGTTTTGGTTAGAATTTTCCAGAAAAAAAGTTATTCGTGATGGAATTCAAGCGTGATAGTGTTATTTCTTTATATTTGGCTGGAAAAGCACAAGTGGCTATCGTTAGAGCACTCCAGCATTTAAATGTGAATAAATCTTTTGTGTCTCGTATCATCGCTCGTTACCGTGATACTGATTGCGTAGCCCGACGTCAAGGAAGTGGACGGAAAAAACAGCAACATTAGCGGAAATGGTTCGAAAAATAAACGACGCAGTGGCCGAAAGATGGCTCGTGAGCTGAATATATCGCAATATTCCATTCGGCAAATATTGAAAAATTAGCTCGGGGTAAAGCCATTGAAGTTCCAAAAATTGCAAGAACTTACACTTACTTAGCTCAAAAGAGCTAAAGAGTTGCTTCGCTTGGCCGAAAATGGTGAACTGCCGAATTAGATTTTTTCCGATGAGAAAATATTCGTTGTCCAGCAGTTTGTGAACAAACAAAAGGATCGTGTTTACTTGCCAAAAAGGTCAGCTGAAAATGTGCACCATCGGTTGGCCACCAAAACTCAAGAACCGACCGGCCCTTATCTCCACGATTATGCATTACATTTTATATTATATACGAAATATCTGAAATCATGAACCTGAGTAGACCTCACAATGCCTTTAATTACTAAATGGTTCTAATGAAGCTTCAAGATCCTGAATCTCATATCATCGGAACAATGATCCTAATTGGCGCTAATCTGAAGTGGTGACCTTGGCTAAATGGTCCTGGTTGATCCTTGTCCTAAATATAATGCCATAACTGATTTCCATTTCCAATAAAAAAGAGTCTTTATTAAACTTAATAATCCGACTGATTCCTATCTCCGAGCAGATAGTTCTGGCTAACGCATATATCGATATCTCCGTGATAGTGACCCCGACTGACCCATATGTTAACAAAATTTACTCTTACTGCCCTTTATCTCCAAGATAATCCATTTGTCTTAATTACTAAAATAATGTTCTTCCTTCAGGCCTTCATGTTTCAGACGAATCTTCATGGCTCTGACATGTTCTTAGTTCCAAGGTTATGGCAATATCTTTAAAATCATGCCCAAATGACTTTTATTTCCAAAAATCAAAAAAAAAAAAAATTATTCTGACCGACCATCACGATACTTACAGATCTTCCTAATCTTAAAATGTCATCCGAATTATGGAACTGAATGACCTTTTTCTCCAAGATAATGATGCTGGCTGTTCTGCACCTCTATGATAATCGGATTGATCCCAAAGGTAATGGATCTGAATCGCTCATAGTTCAAATATAATTCTCACAATATTCTCTCTCCAAGAAAACGGCCTCACCTGATAACAGATTTAACTGATCTTTATTTAATGATAATAGCTTCTTATGATCTTTATCTCCGAAATTGTCATGAATGCACACCCCCTCCCACTTTTTTCAGTTGTAGTCCTGACTGATCCTTATGTCAAAGATAATAGACCTGAATCGCCCTTACCTTAAACATGGTTCTCACTAATGACCCTGCTGGATAAAAGATAACAACTTTAACTGAACCTTTCGTCCAAGATAATGGCTTCACTTGGTCCTTATCTCCGAGATTATGCCACTGATTGCACCTTTTTTGGAAGTTTTGGTCCTTCCTTCAATATATCCAAATATTAGCAAAATATAATAATCCTGAACAACCAACTTTTGTTTTATCTTATCTTCGAGAGATAATGGTACTCTCTGGCTTTAATCCTCGAATGTTGTTTTAATTTCAGCGATAATGGTCCTGAACTTAAGTGGTCCTCACTGACCCATTGACTACGAATTTCTTATATATCCTCATGAACGGGTTAATAATCCATCCGGCTCCTATTTCGGAAACAATTGTTCTAATGACCTTTTGTAATGCAATGGCTCTCTCCGATTTTTATCCATTAAGAAGCCTTTAATTTCAGAGATAATGGTACTAAAAATCCCTCGACGTCCTAATTGTCTCTTATGCTCCTAAATTTCCCTCATTTCAGAGATAATGACCTGATTAACTGTCATCTTCGTTGTCATAGCAACCCTTAGTGGCAATGTACCGAACTTGATATAATTTCCGAAATAAAAGTCCCGAAGGACCTTCTTTATTTAACCTTATCTTCCAGAGATATTGGTACTATCTGGCCTTTATCCTTGAAGGTGTCTTTTGTTCTAATGGGCTTCAATGGTCCTTACTGGCCCTTGTGGTGGTGAATTTCTGGTATATCCGTGATAAAGTCCTCTCTGACCATTATGTACGGCATTTTATTCGGAAATAATGGCTCTAATCGGCTTTTGTATCCGAGACCTGACAGATCCCTATCTGCAAGATAATGGTTTCCTCCGGTCTATATCCATGAAAAAGCCTTATGGTCTAGCTTTCCCTCATTTCAGATATAATTACCGGACTGACTCTCATCTCAACGATAAGGATGCCGACTGATCCTTGTCTACAAGGTAATATCTCTGTCGATATAATTGTCCTGACAGGTCTTCGTCTGCAAAATTGTTATCCTCAATGATCCTTATCTTCGAAGCCATAATTCCTACATGCACCTATGTTGAAGATAAGTAACTATACTGGTTGTAATTTCGAGGATAATGTTTCTGATGGCCTTTAATTGTCCTGACTAAGTTTCATGATCCTGATTTAACTATTTTCCCAGTTAATGGTCCTGACTAAACCTTATACCGATACTAATAAACATGGCCAACCCCTATTAGCGGACTAAGTGGTAACTACTGGTCTTTATCTCCGAAATGATTGCCATATCTAGACTAGGGATAAGAAGTCAAACAAAAAATCGACTTTTAGACATTTGGATGTGTTATTCAACAAAAAAAAAAAAAACGGACTTCTCAATCCTTGGTTTTTTTGCAAACAGTTGACTTATTCTAAAATTTGATGCTATTTCCGACATTTTTTGCTCTCATTCAATAAAATTAAAAAAAAAATTAAAAATTATTAAAAAAAATTAAAAAGAGCTTTAACTGTATCTGAACCGATTTTCACCAATTTTGGTGTACTTGCTTCTAGACTGAATTCGGTTGGATGTGCCAAAATTCAGGTCATTTGGACTTATTCATTTGTCATTTAGTGCACAATTAACCCAAATCGGTTGAATATATATGAGAGCTATACCTAAATCTGATCCGATTATCACCAATTTCAATAGAGTTCGTCCATGGACCAAACAAATATTGTTTGGAAAATTTCATCTCAACCGGATAATAAATGCGATCAGCATTTTTCGACAATAATACATGGACAGACGGACGGATGGACAGACGGGCATAAAAGCATAAATCGACAAAGAAGTGATTCTATGAAGATACTCAAAAGTAACTATGGGTCTATCTCGCTTCCTTCTCCATGTTACAAACAAATGCACACATACATAATATTCTTACCACTATGTGGGGTAGGGAATAAATATAGAATACCATATGTGCACTTCTTTCTATGAGAGTGGATTATTGGTCCTCTATACGTTTTTCATCTGCAAAAGTCCTTAATTTTCGTCCAACTATGAAAGATTCTAAGACTTGCTTGGTAGATAGTTGACTTTTTAAGGATACCCTGTAGAGCGGGATTGTAATCTCTTTTTATATACGGATTTTTTATAAATGGATATCAATATAGGGAGCTTCACCAGAAGTCTTTCTGAGGTCTTTGTATACATTAGATTGTCATCTGTGGGTTACAACTTTTATCTAGAACATTTTCAAACAGAAGTCCTTCTAAAAGTCCACTGAAGAATCCTCTCAGTGTACCATCCCTTTTTGCATTTTATTTCTCTTCTTTTCATTGTTGCACATTTTGCCAGATTTCTGTTGTCCTTTTTTCCCCCAGTTTTTCTGCTGCTGCTCATTTTTAAAGCAAATTCAAAAGAATAAAAGGGAAATATATTGAAAATAACCATAAAATTGTAAATGCGATATAAATGTGTGTGTGTATGTGTTTGTATTTGTGTATGTGCAACGAAGGGAGCGTGTGTGTGTGAGTACTGAGCAGCAAACAACAGCATCAGATATCTGTTGGCACAAAAATGACGTTAAACAGCAATGAGCAATAAAACTTTTCTACATTCAATACAAACTTCAGCGGTGTGCAACAGCAACAACTAGAACAACCACAACATGCAAAAAAAAGGAAAACATGCAAAAACTCCAGGAAGGATTCCTCGTCGACGGCGATGACTATGACAACAACAGCATCAACTTCAATCTATAAAACCACTGGAAAAGCTTTAAGGCAAACCAGAAATCAGCCGACAGATAGTTGAGCATGGAACACACACACACAGGCATGCTAGTATGCATGAACATGTTGGCTTTTATTGGGATTACCATTGGAAGTGCTAGACGGAGAGAGAGACAGACAAATAGTCATAGACAAAGGCCAGTCAGACGGGATGTTGCAGAGGTAGAGGCAATGGAAAACAACTGGTATTTAAGAATTGGGCAAACAATGGGAATATAATTTTTTGGATTCTTCTGCTCTTTCTCAGTAAAAGATCTTCTACTTCTATGAGCAGATCTCCTGGTATTTTATAAGAACACCTTTTGGGGTTTCTATGGAAAGACCTCCAGGATCTTTTATAAAACGAAAAGTTCTTCCAGCATTCCACTAAAAAATCCTTCAAGTCTTCTATGAAAAGTCCTTCCAGTCTTCTATGAGAAGTCCTTCCGGTGTTCTACGAGAAGACTTCGAAGTCTTATACGGGTCTTCCATGAGGGACCTTTCGGGTCTTCTATGAGAGACCTTTCAGGTCTAGGTTTAGGAGAAGACCTTTCGGGTCTTCTATGAGGGACCTTTCGGGTCTTCTATGAGAGACCTTTCAGGTCTAGGTCTAGGAGAAGACCTTCAGCTCTTCTAGGAGAAGACCTTCGGCTGTTCTAGGAGAAGACCTTCAGCTCTTCTAGGAGAAGACCTTCAGCTCTTCTAGGAGAAGACCTTCAGCTCTTCTAGGAGAAGACCTTCAGCTCTTCTAGGAGAAGACCTTCAACTCTTCTAGGAGAAGACCTTCAGCTCTTCTAGGAGAAGACCTTCAGCTCTTCTAGGACAAGACCTTCAGCTCTTCTAGGAGAAGACCTTCAGCTCTTCTAGGAGAAGACCTTCAGCTCTTCTAGGAGAAGATCTTCAGCTCTTCTAGGAGAAGACCTTCAGCTCTTCTAGGAGAAGATCTTCAGCTCTTCTTGGAGACGACCTTCAGCTCTTCTAGGAGAAGACCTTCAGCTCTTCTAGGAGAAGATCTTCAGCTCTTCTTGGAGACGACCTTCAGCTCTTCTAGGAGAAGACCTTCAGCTCTTCTAGGAGAAGACCTACAGCTCTTCTAGGAGAAGACCTTCAGCTCTTCTATGAGAAGACTTTCGGCTCTTCCATTCAAAGAACTCTTCTATTCGATGGTCTATTGCTGTATGGGAAAAGAAAATCACCCACTGTGTGGCCCGGTGACGTATGAATTGTGTTATGTGTCGGCATTCTAGGAGAAGCACTTCAACTCTTCTAGGAGAAGCACTTCAACTCTTCTAGGAGAAGACCTTCAGCTTTTCTAGGAGAAGACCTTCAGCTCTTCTAGGAGAAGACCTTCAGCTTTTCTAGGAGAAGACCTTCAGCTCTTCTAGGAGAAGACCTTCAGCTTTTCTAGGAGAAGACCTTCAGCTCTTCTAGGAGAAGACCTTCAGCTCTTCTAGGAGAAGACCTTCAGCTCTTCTAGGAGAAGACCTTCAGCTCTTCTAGGAGAAGACCTTCAGTTCTTCTAAGAGAAGACCTTCAGCTCTTCTAGGAGAAGACCTTCAGCTCTTCTAGGAGAAGACCTTCAGCTCATCTAGGAGAAGACCTTCAGCTCTTCTAGGAGAAGACCTTCAGCTCTTCTAGGAGAAGACCTTCAGCTCTTCTAGGAGAAGACCTTCAGCTCTTCTAGGAGAAGACCTTCAGCTCTTCTAGGAGAAGACCTTCAGCTCTTCTAGGAAAAGACCTTCAGCTCTTCTAGGAGAAGACCTTCAGCTCTTCTAGGAGAAGACCTTCAGCTCTTCTAGAAGAAGACCTTCAGCTATTCTAGGAGAAGCACTTCAACTCTTCTAGGAGAAGATCTTCAGCTCTTCTAGGAGAAGACCTTCAGCTCTTCTAGGTGATGATCTTCAGCTCTTCTATGAGAAGACCTTCAGCTCTTCTAGGAGAAGATCTTCAGCTCTTCTTGGAGAAGACCTTCAGCTCTTCTAGGAGAAGACCTTCAGCTCTTCTAGGAGAAGACCTTCAGCTCTTCTATGAGAAGACTTTCGGCTCTTCCATTCAAAGAAATGGAAGAAAATCACCCACTGTGTGGCCCGGTGACGTATGAATTGTGTTATATGTCGGCATTCTAGGAGAAGCACTTCAACTCTTCTAGGAGAAGATCTTCAGCTCTTCTAGGAGAAGATCTTCAGCTCTTCTAGGAGAAGACCTTCAGCTCTTCTAGGAGAAGATCTTCAGCTCTTCTTGGAGAAGACCTTCAGCTCTTCTTGGAGAAGACCTTCAGCTCTTCTAGGAGAAGACCTTCAGCTTTTCTAGGAGAAGACCTATTGGCGCTTCTATGAGAAGACCTATTGGATCTTCTATGAGAAGAACTATTGGCTCTTCTACGAGAAGAGCTATTGGCTCAGCTCTTCTATTCAATTCCTCCCGATATTTTATTCGAAGGTATTTTGCTTTTCAATAGAAGAAAATCACCCACTGTGTCCGGAGACGTATGAATTGTGTTATATGACGGCAACACACCAGATTGGTTTGCATGTGTGTGTGTGTGTTTGTATCTGCCTGAGCGAACAAACACCCAAAAATATTTCCACATGTTGGTCGCGTTTTGTGGATTTTAATGAAATTCATGAAATTGTTGTCATAAATAATTAAATTGAGCAGTTGCATACAAAAGAGCATAGCCATGTGGCATACCGTACACAGAGACACCATGACTCTCTTTTCACAGGAAAAGAAGCGATAGAGGCTTTGGAGTTGGAAAAAATTACACATTCATACATTTGAAACATGTCTGACACACTCAAAAGCTTTTGAGTTAAATTAAGGAGAATCTCCACACACACACTCACGTAGAAATACACACACAGATTTGCACACATACACACGCACGATTGCCTTAATACTATTAACTGTCATTCCTAGCAGGGTTCTGTGCAACGTAGTAGTAGTGGTGGTAGTTGCAGAGCCAGTAATAACAATCACTAACACAATAACACCAATTACTTCCACTACCACCACCACTACCGCAATCTCGTTTTTACTGCAACTCTGAGAATACAACTACTTCAGTTTATTGTTCTGGCTCTGTTGTTATTTGTTGCACATCCGAAGGCTGGATAGGTCTAACCACAGGGAGGAGTATGAGATGATACCATTGCAGGGAAGGGAGTATTAAGACTGCAGGAATCACCAAAATTGGATTTCCTACTCATATTTGTCTAACTCGGTATAATGCCTTACACTCCGTAACCTTCCTTCTTCATCCTCCCCGTCATTTTGGTAATCGGTCTAACCGTCAAAATTTCATTGTGTTGGTGTTTATACTGCATTCATATTCGTTCATGACATTCAAATTTACATTCGTCTGTCTTTTGTGGGTATTAAATGAATCAGTGTGAGTATGTGGGTTTGTGTGCGTGTGGGTGTATGTTACACAAAGCGTATTATCGCATTTTATAATGGCTGTTTTCAAGTTGCTTTCTTGTTTTTTCGGCTATTTCCAAATGCAATTTACTAAATCTGCTAACTGATTTTCCCAGAATGAATTGCCTGGTTATGAACAGCAGCCGTAAGAGATGTGTGCCAGATAAACTTCCAAATTGATTTTCATTTGAATCCCTTCGTTTTTCTTTTTTTCTTTTTTTTTACTTTTTTTTGGGTAATTGTTGTTTTGAAGTTTCATGGGCTCTGTATTACAATGTTTCGAAGAAGATTATGGAAATGGTGAGGAGTTTAATTGGAAAACTAGTACTAAATCATAAATTACTATGCAATCAATTATGTAAATGGGAGAAGTTTCAAATTGGGATGATTTGCAAATAGTTATACTTTCATTTTATTCCCAAAATTAAAAAAGTAACTTCAAAATTAAAAAACAAAAACTTCAAATAAAAAATAAAAGACAAAAATAATCATCAAATGTTCGTTGCATTTAAAGTTATTAAAATTATCTGTTTATAGGCCTCATTCTGAAAAAGGAAGGAAATGTATTATGTGTAGAAAAAACGGAGGAGACTTTTTTCCTCAGGAACTGAGGAGACTTTTTTCCATAAAAAAAAATTTCCTCAGGAACTGAGGAGACTTTTTACCATAGAAAAAAATTTCCTCTGGAACTGAGGAGACTTTTTTCCATAGAAAAAAAAAATATCCTCAGGAACTGAGGAGACTTTTTTCGATAGAAAAAATTTCCTCAGGAACTGAGGAGACTTTTTTCGATAGAAAAAATTTTCTCAGGAACTGAGGAGACTTTTTCCGATAGAAAAAATTTCCTCAGGAACTGAGGAGACTTTTTTCTATCGAAAAGACTTTTCTAAAGAAAAAAATTTTCTCAGGAACTGAGGAGACTTTTTTCGATAGAAAAAAATTTCCTCAGGAACTGAAGAGACTTTTTTCGATAGAAAAAAATTTCCTCAGGAACTGAGGAGACTTTTTTCGATAGACAAAAATTTCCTCAGGAACTGAGGAGACTTTTTTCGATAGAAAAAAATTTCCTCAGGAACTGAGGAGACTTTTTTCGATAGAAAAAAATTTCCTCAGGAACTGAGGAGACTTTTTTCGATAGAAAAAAAATTTCCTCAGGAACTGAGGAGACTTTTTTCGATAGAAAAAAATTTCCTCAGGAACTGAGGAGACTTTTTCCGATAGAAAAAAATTTTTTTCGATAGAAAAAAATTTCCTCAGGAACTGAGGAGACTTTTTTCGATAGAAAAAAATTTCCTCTGGAATTTAAACTTTACAAATTAGCCAACTTCCGGCACGATAATATGTTTTGCCAGACTTAAAAATTTCCAGCTCCAGTGAAAGAACTTTGCCCTTAAGATGGTGGATTTCCACTACTCTTTTGTTACTTCTTTTGATTAATTTCAAAATAATAATTTATTTGTCTTAATTTCAAAGGATTACTCCAAAGGACCTTCCTCAGCTTTGTAGTATTTTCCAGTGGCCACCATGCCTTGGTCTTCTCCCTCCTCCTAACTGCTGCTACTGGAGTTGGAAGGTGGCATGTAAATTGTTTTGCTTATATCATGCCAGAGCATGAATATCATGGCCAGTAACCAGGCTATGCTGTTTGATGTAGACTTAGCTCGACAATCGTATTAAACGTATCCTTTTGCCATGAATGGAGTTCTATGGTTAGGTGCGGAGGTTGTGGTATGAGGGCTAGGACGAAATGGAAGTGAAAACTCTTTTAGCCATTAAAAAATTGCTTCAGGCGTCAACAAGAGCAACAATAACCAAAACCAAAGGCAGAGTTTGCCAAGCAGCTGGAGAGTCATGGCATTGAGGTAGGAGAACACAATGGAAAATAGTTTCGACTATGTATTTCTATTAAAGGATACTCAGCAAAGAACAACAAAAACAAGGAGAAGAGTAACAGTAAAAAAAGCAATAACCATAAAGTACTCTAATAATTCTGTTGTTGTTGCTGTTGCTTTTTGCCTTTGAGGGTAATGAGAGAATAAATAGCATTACTGCAGTTTACTAGGGTTTTTGTTGATGAGGTTGGCTTTCAGACAGGCTCTGTGCAACAAATATCCTACACATCAACAACAATAGCAGCAACAACAACACTTAGATAATTCACTAAGTCCTGTATTTGTGTTTTGAAATTGTGTAGGTGTTCGAGTGCGTGTGTGTGAGTGTGTCTGCGCCTATGTTCGTTAGCCATGACTACATCCTTTGTCTATTTTAGAAAGTCAAACTACTGACTACTGCTGCTGCTTCTACTACTACTCTGTGGTCGTTCGGTGGCTACCAGCAAAGCGGTGGTTATGTGGTTGTCATTACCGGGTGGCAACTAACTTTCGCTGGCTGCTGGCACACATGTCCGCAGCTCTGCGTGGAATGTGACTGTAAATCACCTGACTAGACTAGCAGTCGCGTTTAACCTCTAAAAGTGTAACAACAACAACAATAATGAACTGTTTCGCCGAGTGCGATCTCTACCTCTACTTCATCACACAATTAAGCAGACATTAAACAGCTTCCAGTTAGTTGTTAGTTGGCAATTGTGAAAATGTGTAGTTATTTATTTGACGGCTTTTTGTGGTCGGACGTTGGGAAATGAAAAAGTCAGTTAAATTAAATAAACGAAGTTTAAGGGTTAGTGGCCGATTATGGTTAAGGGAAGAGTTTGAAACAATTTAAAAGGGTCAAGTATGGATTTCGGTTCAAATAAAGTCTATGGAAATTGGTACTAACTATTACGAGCCCTTGAATTGAGAATGAGAAATTCAAGAAGATTTCAGATTTTTTGTAGGATTTTTTTTAGCGAAAAAAATCTCCTCAGTTCTTGAGAAAATTGTTTTCTTGAGGAAATTGTTTACTGTAGAAAAAGTCTCTTCAGTTCTTGAGGAATTTTTTTTTTCTATAGAAAAAGGTCTCCTCAGTTCCCGAAGAAAATTTTTTTCTGTAGAAAAAAAGTCTTCTAAAATACCGAGGAAATTTTTTCCTATCGAAAAAAGTCTCATCAGTTCTTGAGGAAAAATTTTCCTTTCAAAAAAAAGTCTCCTCAGTTCCCGAGGAAATTTTTTTCTATAGAAAAAAAGTCTACTCAGATCCTGAGGAAATTTTTTTCTATAGAAAAAAAGTCTCCTCAGCACCTGAGGAAATTTTTTTCTATAGAAAAAAAGTCTCCTCAGCTCCTGAGGAAATTTTTTTCTATCGAAAAAAGTCTCCTCAGTTCCTGAGGAAATTTTTTTCTATCGAAAAAAGTCTCCTCAGTTCCTGAGGAAATTTTTTTCTATCGAAAAAAGTCTCCTCAGTTCCTGAGGAAATTTTTTTTTCCTGAGGAAATTTTTTCTATCGAAAAAAGTCTCCTCAGTTCCTGAGGAAATTTTTTTTTTATCGAAAAAAGTCTCCTCAGTTCCTGAGGAAATTTTTTTCTATCGAAAAAAGTCTCCTCAGTTCCTGAGGAAATTTTTTCTATCGAAAAAAGTCTCCTCAGTTCCTGAGGATATTTATAGAAAAAAGTCTCCTCAGTTCCTGAGGAAATTTTTTTCTACCAAAAAAATCTCCTCAGTTCCTGAGGATTTTTTATAGAAAAAAGTCTCCTCAGTTCCTGAGAATTTTTTATAGAAAAAATCTCCTTATTTCCAAGGGAAATTAAAAAAAAAGAACAATTTACGATGACTGAGTTGAACTGAAGAGAAAGAGTATATACAAATGTCATCCCTTTTCTAAATGCCACAAATCATCATTATGTCAGGACAATGAAATATATAATTAATAAAATCAGAATGAAAAGATAATCTTGACCCAAAACGCCATAACTCAATCAAGCAAATAAAACACAAATTATGACATTTTTTTCGTTTCGAAAAGAATACAAACAAAGTTTTGATAATCATTTTCATTATATGATTTATCCCCGCAGTTAAGCCATGTCCTTCAGGCGGCCAATTAAGCATTGATTCACAATAACTTCTAGCTTTGACTTGGCAAAGTTTTGTCCTACTATTTAAACTGTGTTCTCAATTGACTCGAATACAAACAGCAATAATGGAAAAACGAAAATGACAAAAAGGAAGTTCCGCCAAAAAACGAAAACAACGTAGAGACGAAAAAACTTTGGCAATTTTTTGTTTGTTCTAGAATTTCTTCTTCTTTTCCTATGGTTTGTTTTTCGGGAGGTGAAGTTTTTCCCTGATTGCCTGGAAACATAAAGTTTTTCTGTTATTTTTTTATTTGCTCTGGCCATCTCCAAATGTTTTGCCCTGTAGCCAAAAGCCAATCGATAATGTCTTAATTGGACACCTTTAGACGCATTGGATGGGCCATGGACATGGGCTAAGCTTCGAATGGTTCTAGTCATAGTCAGGACTTTAGATTACAGCATAAAATTCATAGCAAAGTCACGTGCATCTTGGCAAAGAGAAAAAACCCGTGGCGAGCCAAAGACACAATGAACACGGCTGGCTGTCATTCGTGCCAAAATTAAGACCAAACACGGTATCCACACGCATTCATTCAACGTAGCAACGCCATGTGCCACCATTGAAAAAAACGAAGGCTTGAACAAGGAAAATTGCTGCAGAAACTTGTAATTTCGAGTCCTCCAAACACTAAATCAAAATCCAAACTTGGCCGTCTTAAATTTGGCTACCAGATTAAATTTTCGAAAAGCAAAAAAAAAAATACTCTTACGCTCTTCAAAATTTTTGAAGACTGGAACTTTTTCCATACACTTAATATCACGTAACGTTATGTAATTACGTGACCTTTCTTTTAGTTTTCAAATGAAATGAGAGAAAAAAAATCTCTGAGTAGTCGTAAGCCACATTTACAAATGCACCTACGATTTCAAGATCCAAAGCTGGGGCTGGTGCTGCTCCAATGCCAACATCCATTGTGTCCTTGTAACTCTGTCTTTGTCCAAATGCCGTAGAAAAAAACAAAGAACTGCAGTGCCTTGCAATGCGCCGTGCATTCCAAACAAGCTCTCTCTTCATTCATTCATTCCCAGCTATTTTGCTGAGTTATACCAACTTTGATTTGTTTGCATAGGGCAATAAGGTTAAACTTGTTGGTTTACAATCACAAAACGTGCATTCGATGTTCAGTTTTTACATGTGGAACAGTGGTTGCCAGGGGTCAAAGTGAGACGCTCACTTCTTTTCAGAAAAAAACTAATTTTGAGTCAGATGTTTTTCTAGGGAAACATTCTTAAAATTAGTTTCAAAAAAATACAGATACAGTAAGACGAAAGACTGCTGTCATATCTAAGCCACTCGTCCGACAGCTGTAAAAATTATTCCAGTTACCGCTCATTATATTGTTTATAAGCGTGCAAAAGCATTTTGGTGAGAATTTTCCAGAAAAAAAGTTATTCGTGATGGAATTCACGTGTGATAGTGTAATTTCGTTATTTTTGTTTGGAAAACCACAAGTGGCTATCGTTAGAGCACTCCAGCATTTAAATGTGTCTCGTACCATCGCTCGTTACCGTGATTCTGGTAGCTGGTAGCCCGATGTCAAGGAAGTGAACGGGAGAAAACAGCAACATCAGCAGAAATGTTTCGAAAAGTAAAGAAGCGACTTGATCGAAACCCGCGTCGCAATGGCCGAACCATGGCTCGTGAGCTGAACATATCGCAATATTCCATTCGACAAACATTGAAAAATGAGCTCGGGGTAAAGCCATGAAATTTCAAAATGTGCAAGAACTTACACCACAACAGAAAGACAATAGACTCAAAGGAGCTAAAGAGTTGCTTCGCTTGGCCGAAAATGGTGAACTGCCTAATTTGGTTTTCTCCGATGAGAAAACATTCGTTGTCCAGCAGTTTGTAAACAAACAAAATTATTGTGTTTACTTGCCAAAGAGGTCAGCTGAAAATGTGCACCTTCGGTTGGCCACCAGAACTCAAGCGCTGGCCATGGTGATGGTTTGACCTGCTCGTATTAATCGATAATTGCCGAATATTATCGCGAAAATATTCTGGAGGGTGTATTAAAGCCATGGGCATGCAAACATTTTGGCTGCAGATCTTGGGCATTCCAACAGGACTCGGCACGCTCCACACAAAAATGGTTTCAAAATGAGGTTCCTGGCTTCATTTCCAGCGCACAATGGTCTCCAAAATCTCCGCATACCAATTCGTTGGACTATTGTGTCTGGAGTATTTTGGAAAGCAAGGTTGGCATTAAAAAATACCAAAGTGTCGATTACCTCATGCGAGCGTTTCGCCGGGAATGGTCCAATATACCGCAGAGCAACATTCGGGTAGCGTGTGACGGTTTCATTGGCCCTTTGAAGGCCATAATTCGTGCCAAAGGTGACCAATTCGAACAAATATAAACTTGTTCTAAAATTTGATGCTATTTCCGACATTATTTGCTTTCATTCAATAAAATTAAAGAAAATGTAAAAAATATGGCGTTTGACTTTGTTGCAGTTTTTTATCGCACCCTGTATAATTACACTGCCAAGTTACAGAAAATTCGGTTTGAATACTGTACTGTTGCAGACCCCATATTTTAACCATTTTAGCCATACTTTTCACCTGAATTGTATTTAGAGTTCATAATGGTACTAAATCCTATGACAGACAATTTCCTGCACATATCGACGCCTTAGTATAGCCCCCATATAATGTTACTTCCCAATATCCGGTATTTTGATGATTTTAGCTACATATTTCAACTGAATTATCTCAAACTTGGTATTTGGAGTTCGTAATAGGCACCACCTTCTATGGTAGATAATTGGCTGTAAATATCCATGGTTTCGTAAAGACCTAACATAACAGTATCTCCAGATATTCGATATGTTGATGACTTGTATCATAATATTCACCGGATTTTTTCAAAATTGGTATTTGGAGTTTTAATGGGTTCTAATGGATCCTCATCGTCGTATAGCCCTCATATAACTGTACCTCCCTATATTTTGTATTTTAGCTTTTAGCTACACTTTTTACAATAATTTTTTCAAATTCCGAATTTACAGTGGGTACTGCTTACTATGACAGAAAATGGTTCATACGAATTCTACTGATGTTTGGAATTTTTAAAATTATTACGGCATTTTTGGATGGATTTTTTTAAAATTGGGTGAAAAAACATGTGAAACATATTTAGAACTTCATAGAAGGATTTTTTTTAAATTTTTAAATGGTTTTTTAATGTTTTTTTATGAAAGTACTTTTTATTTGGATTTTTTTAAGAAATTAGGTTTCAGCGAAAGCTTTTCTCCAAATCTATCGAAAGACGTTCAAAGGTATGCGTATGATATTACCACTTTATAAATATTTTTTTCGCGAACCCTTTTCGGTATCTTTGGAGTAACAATGAATATTCAACCTGAGATATTGTTAATAACAACAACTATTCTTAGCGTTTTTCAAGAGATGGGTGATTTAGTTTTAAAAGTTTGTCCTCTCACAAGATTTTTATTAGCGCTTGAGTTAATAAATTAAAAAATACTTACTCAAATTTCCGATGTAGATATTCGCCACCACTGTCTTCCAAACGTCACTCATCGAACCAAATTGCCGTGTGTGCATTTCATATTCCCAACGAAGTTCGGCACAAGTTTGGTCAAGATTTCTGTAAACACAAGGTAAGAAGATGGAGAAGAAGTTGAGATAACTAAAAACTGAAATGCTTAGGAAAGTACGAGTACAAGTAGGAGTTAGAGTATGATTTGTTTGTTTTATTTTTGGTCAAGTGAATGATACGAAATGCACATATGGCCAAAATATCAACATTGCCATTTGCCAATGACTCAGAAGTTTGGGCAGGTAATGTTTGTTCACAGTTTTGGAAGCAATTGGAAAAATTCCTATGGGGAGGCAAATTGTTTTTAGCGATGTTAAATTTCAAGTACGCAATTATTAACAATATACGACTAAGATGTAAGTTTACATTTTTATAACCTCAGCCATATGGCTACAGAGGGTACATATCATTTGATACGCCAAAAAACGAGCCTCATCGAAATAACGGGTTTAGACCCTAGGCCTCTTTCGACCAAATCCGTTTCAGGACATTTGGAGTCGATCTGGAGATGTCCGTCCGTCTGTCTCGCTGGCTGGTGCGCACGATTTGGTCAAAACTTGTTATATCGTTATATTATTATGTAACTAAGATCGAATTCGGAGATGGGCAATATCCGTCCACTCCTACTGGTAAAACCCCCAAAAAAGGTAAACATTTTGAAAAAAAAATATTTTACCGCTCAGAATGAGAAAGGATAATCCTATTTTCTCCACCTTTGTAAATTCGAATATTTACATCAGTGCTATATATCGGACCACTCCACCCAAAATTATAAATCTCATAAAATGTTATGTGAGAGTCCAATTGTCTTTAAATTACACACCACAATCTTTTTATTAACCCAATTTCTGCTGTGAAGATGGAATATGTCGGTCCACATCTTCTGGTACCTCCCCCACAAGAGGGTCAACATTTTAAATATTGCTTAAAATGCTAAATTAATATCCAATTCCATTTAGACTTGGCACATCTCAATATTTGCTTGAGGTGATCGACACCTTGGTATTTTTTAGTGCCAACCTTGCTTTCCAAAATACTCCAGACACAATAGTCCAACGGATTGGTATCCGGAGATTTTGGTGGCCATTGAGCGCTGGAAATGTAGCAAGGAACCTAATTTTGTAACCATTCTTGGGTGGCGCGTGCTGAGTCCTGTTGGCCCAAGGTCTGCGGCCAAAATATTTACGTGCCCAAGGCTTTAATAACCCTTCAGAATATTTTCGCGACAAGATTCGGCATTTATTCTGATGCCACGGTCGATTAATACGAGCAGAGAGCGACAATCGGCTATTATGGCGGCCCACACCATCACCATGGTCGGGGCTTGAGTTCTGGTGGCCAACCGAAGGTGCACATTTTCAGCTGACCTCTTTGGCAAGTAAGCACGATCATTTTGTTTGTTTACAAACTGCTGGACAACGAATGTTTTCCCATCGGAGAAGACCAAATTCGGCAGTTCACCACTTTCGGCCATGCGAAGCAACTCTATAGCTCTTTTGAGTCTATTTTCTCTCTGTTGCTGTGTAAGTTTTTGCACTTTTTGGAATTTCAATGGCTTTACCCCGAGCTCATTTTTCAATATTTGCAGAATGGAATATTGCAGTATGTTTAGCTCATGAGCCATTTTTCGGCCACTGCGACGCGGGTTTCGATCAAGTCGCTTCTTTACTTTTCGAACCATTTCTGCTGATGTTGCTGTTTTATTCCGTCCACTTCCTGGACGTCGGGCTACGCTACCAGTATCACGATAACGAGCGGAATAATTTTGGAATGATTTTAACAGCTGTCGGACGAGTGGCTCAGATATGACAGCAGTCTGAAGTTAGTTGCGGTTTTTTTCATCTTCATGTAGACTTGTAGAATCCTTGTGCACCTACAAATTTTTTATAGGTTTCCTTAACTCGGAAGTTGTTCTCAACATTTGAGTCCCTCTAATGACCTTCTAAATAGAGAAAACCTTTTGAAGTTATTCTTAACACAGAACGCCATCCACTCTTCTAAATGAGTTTCTTCATAGGTTTTGTAAAGGTCTTCTACATATGCTGAAATTTTATAGATCCTTTTTAATATATCCTCTATGCCTGCAAGACACCGAACAAACATATTTTATTTTAAAATTCCGCCACCCTAACCCTTCTCGTTGTTGTTGTTTCTTTCTTTTCCTCAAAATCATTCCCGTAAACATGCTCACATTACAAACAATTTAAAAATGATTTAAAATTCGTTGCACATCATCCGGCCATAACACAATCGGAAGCTATTATCCAAATATTAACACACGCATTTTTCCCATTTAATCAACATGCCTGCCGCCACGGTCTTCATTCAGCTCCTGCGAGGGTGACATTGAATATTTATGTTTGCGCGAAGACTCATCTTTCTCCTCCTTCCCTCCTTTCGAGCGGCAATATTAACATTCATGTGAATGTCTCTGTTGTATTGGGTAAATGTCAGCAGAGCCCCTAAAAGACACATGGTTCGAACGACATAACACCAAACCATTATCTCGTTCAGTCATATCGCGATTTTTGATACGTGAACGCAGCAGTGTTTTAGACATTCCGCCTTTTTTGGAAAAAGCCAAAAAACGTGATGTTCTTCTTTCCGTGCGTTACGCACCACGCATTGGAGGCAAGATTCTAAGCCAACAATTCGAAACTCCAGTGAATTTGCATACCCACGCCCTTTAGATGGCTAGAAGAAGGAGGGGTTGGACCATTATCATTGGATTTTTTGGGGGAAGGAAGCAATGAAATGATACGAAATGGTTTTATATTCTTTGGTCTATGGTTTCCAATGTTTGGCTGATGTTATCTTCGAAATGGCCCCGGCGAAAATTATTGTCTTGCCATGGTGTAATCACATTGTTGTTGTTGTTGCTGTTGTTTCAACTTTTTAATTGTCTATTTCAAATATTGTCGTTTTCTATGGCATTTGCTTCCTCTTCATTGGGTTTCCTTAATTTGCCGAATGCCTCCAAGGACTATTCATGCTTTGTTAAAGTGTCAAAAATTGTTTAGATTTACAGCGACTTGAAGCCTTAGAGGCAGCATCTCGGTTTGTTTGTTCGTTCGTTTCGAACGTGTAAAAGCCAATGCATGAACACCGCATTGGGCCATGATGATGTGTGAGTGTGTGTGTTTCCTCTTTTGTTGTGGCTTACATTGTTTATTTCTTTTTCCCCCCATTTCGCATATTGTCATTTCGTGCATTTTCGTTTGCCTTTGCCTTTTGCTATAACGACATGCGGAGATTTATATTCTATTATTTTAAATTTCCTAGTTGTCGAGATACCGGTTGTTGTTGTTGGTCTTGTTTAAGACCTCCATAGAACTCTCAAGGCACGTAGGAACACACGATGCGCATCTCCACAATATGGAGCTCGTTTAAATATGTTATGGCTTTGTTAGCAGGTTACTTATGTTGGTTTTTTTTTTTTTTTGTTTCTATTTGGGTTTTTATGGCCTAATGTTTGTTTGCCACTTCTTTTCATTGCTTTATTGTCTTGTTTTTCTTTTTTGGTAATGAGTTTAAGTGGGTTATAGAGATTTGTGCAAGGCTGAAATAATTTGGAACATTTGGAACTGTTAAGAATTTCCTTAGTCAAGCAGGAGCCTATATATGCTCCACAATGGGAAAAAATATTCTTCGAATGTTTTAAGGGTTATTGAAAAAGGTAGCATACCTGAAATTCCTTAACTGGGAGGTTAGGCATTCAGAGAATAATTTTACAGTTGGATAACTTAAAATACGTAACATCTTCGGAACATATCTTAAAATATTTTAAATTGTGGGTAATATTTCTAAAAATTCGGTAAAAAAAACAGTAACGTACATAGGGGCCAGATCATGTGATACCCTACAACACTACAATATATTGGATAACCTTCTTATGTCCAAACCCCTTTTAGTCGATTATTTGTAATAATGCCCTGCACAAATGTTACTTTTGTTATTTTTTTCCAAAAAAAATTCACATAAAAGTTGTGGTCCAATTTACCCTCTAAATACGGGGTGAGATAAAAAAACTGCAGAAAATGTCAAACGCCGTAATTTTTACATTTTTTTTAATTTGTCGGAAATAGAATCAAATTTTAGAATAAGTTTAGATTTGTTCGTATTGGTCACCTTTGGCACGAATTATGGCCTTCAAACGGCCAAGAAAACCTTGAACCGCTGCCGAATGTTGCTCTGCGGCATTTTGGCCCATTCCCGGCGAAGCGCTTGCTTCAGGTGATCGACACTTTGGTATTTTTTAGTGCCAACCTTGCTTTCCAAAATACTCCAGACACAGTAGTCCAAAGGATTGGTATCCGGAAAATTTAGTGACCATTGTGAGCTGAAAATGAAGCGAGGAACCTCTACCATTCTTGGGTGGCGCGTGCTGAGAGCGATGGTGCTGAGTCCTGTTGGAATGTCCAAGGTCTAAGGTCAAAATGTTTTCGTGCCCAAGGCTTTAATACACCCACCAGAATATTTTCGATATAATATTCCGCATTTATTCTGATGCCACGTTGGATTAATACGAGCGGCGAGCGACCATCGGCTGTTATGGCGGCCCACACCATCATCATGGTCGGCGCTTGAGGTCTGGTGGCCAACCGAAGGTGCACATTTTCAGCTGACCTCTTTGGCAAGTAAACACGATCATTTTCTTTGTTTACAAACTGCTGGACAACGAATGTTTTCTCATTGGATAATACCAAATACAGCAGGTCACCACTTTCGACCAAGAGAAGAAAATCTTGGGCTCTTTTGAGTCTAGTTTCTTTCTGTTGCGGTGTAAGTGCTTGCACTTTTTGGAATTTCAATAGCTTTACCCCGAGTTCATTTTGCCGAATGCAATATTGCCATATGTTCAACTCACGAGGCATTTTTCGGCCACTGCGACGGGGGTTTCGATAAAGAAGTTTCTTTACTCTTCAAACCATTTCTGCTGATGTTGCTGTTTTCTTCCTCGGGCTCCGCTACCAGTATCATGGTAACGAGCAATGGTACGAGACACAAAAGATTTATTTATTTAATGCTAAAATTCTCTACTGGTAGCCACTTGTGGTTTTCCAGCCAAATTTAAAATAGTCACACTATCACGCTTGAATTCCATCACGAATAACTTTTTTTCTGGAAAATTCTCACCAAAATGCTTTTGTACGCCTGTAAACAATATAATGAGCTGTCACTGGAATAATTTTAACAGCTGTCGAACGAGTGGCTTAGAAATGACAGCAGTCTAAAGTTGGTTGCATTTTTTTCATCTCACCCTGTATGGCTGGAATTCTGAAATTTAATATTGGGGTCTCTGTTTGCATCTGGAATTCAGATATGAAGTTGGTTTTTGAAAATGTGTGCTATAATTATTTGAAAAGTACTAAGTGGTTCTAAATTGGGTATTGGATGAGAGGTTATAGCTGGAATCCCGATATTTTATATTGAGGTTGATACCTGGTGGTGGTTTTGCACAAGCGTAATATATTTGTTCGAAAAGTACTAAATTTAGATCACTGTTGGGTTCTAGCATCGAGAGATGCAGATAGTTTTGAATATGCGTACTAAATGTTACTACATTTGTTATGGGGGTGAAGGGATAGATCTGGAATCTGGATCAAATTTGATATTAAAGTCTCTGTAGGTATCTAAAAGTTAAGTATTAGGGTCAGCGTTCATCTGTTGTTTGTACATATGAAGGTGATTTCTGAAATATGTACTATAATTGTTCGAAAAGCACTAAATGGTGCTATGTTTGGTATCAGGAATGTAGATATGAAGGAGGTTGTGGGAATTTGTACTATAATTGTACGAAATGTACTTAATTGTACTAAATTTAATAATGGGTGCAGGAATAGAACTGCAATTTTAAAATTGTATATTGAGGTCTCCGTAGGTATGTGGAATTGATATATGGAGAAAGTTTTGGAAATGTGTACTATAATTGTTCGAAAAGTACTAAGTGGTACTAAATTGTGTATCGGCTGAAGGGATGAAAGTGGAATCCTCAAAAGTGATATTGAGGTCTTTTTCGGGTTCTGAAATTGAGATATGGTGGTGGCTTTGAAAATGTGTACTTTAATTGTACGAAAAGTACTAAGTAGTACTAATTAGTATTGGGTGAATGAATAGAGCTTAAATTCTGAAATTTGATAGGATGTCACTGTTGGTCTCTGTGGTTGATAGAAGGAGCTGGTTCTGCTAATGCGTACTATAATTGTACCAAATGGTACTAAATTGGGTAATGGGGGAAATTAAAGAACTGAAATTCTAGAATTTGGATATCTTTCTTCTGATATTTGATATCATCTTCAGTTTGGGCTATACCATGAAACGTCTTACAAACAAATAACGCTTACAAATAATTGGATTTTATTATCAAAATAATACCTGCCTCTATTAACGAAGTTCATCGCGCACTTTTTTCTTTTTGTGGCCAAGCTCATTTTTGGCTTAATGGGTATATAAATAAGCAGAATTTTCGATTTTAAAGTGTATATCAGCCAGACAGCAAATCTTCCAATGCATCCAGAAAAATATACATGTTGGTGTGGTTTATGAGCAGATGCTGCGATTCCTAACGAACTGTGTTTTGTTTTTTTTTAAACTTCCCTATAGCTCTTAAAAAAATCACCGTTTTATTTCTGTTATTTTCTTCTAAATAACGTGGATAATATATGTTTTATAAAATATGGATAAAACCCCAGAACTTTAATAAGATTTACCCCATGTGGCTTTTGAAAAAAGAACTGACCTCTAAAATATCTGTATGTGCTATTTGCACTTTCCCCCAAATTTTTTTAAAATAATTTCAATTTCTTTCCAATTCAATGTTTTCAATTTTTTCCGCTAATCAGCTTATGAGTGTTTCTCTCCCCTTTAAAGGCCTGCCATTCAAAACGGCATGCACACATACAACGCTGTCGTTCACAAATATTTTTAAACTAAACAAATTAAATGTGTTGTGTTAAATTTACTATAGAAAATTCCAAAATAAGCCCCTCTAATGCTGGCTGGCGATGGGTAACAAATTTTAATTATTCAACAATTTAATTGAATGGCTCTCATTTGGCGAAACCACAATTAAAAAAATCCCCAATGGACACGTGATTGAGGCAGACAAGGGGGCGGTGGGCAGAGACTCGTACAACAATACAGATAGACAATATCAGGGACGTAGTGATGGGAAAAGGATTTTAGGTGGGTGATTAAAAAAAAATTAATAAAATGTGGAAAATAATTTTAGAGAAGAATAATGTTGAAGAATTGTAGTTTCAGAGGGATTGCATATCATTCAGAAATTTATGTATTTGTTGCGCCTGTTTAAAGTATCGAAATCTTGGATGTCCAGTGCCCTTCGACATTATCTATAAACTTTAAACTGTCTCTTTAAAATTTTAAATCACAATCATATTAAATGTATGTCATATTTATATTTTTGCCAAAAAGAATATCTCTATTAAATCCGTGAAACGATAAAAATAAAATTTCCTAATTTAACTTTTGACATAGCCATTGCCCGCCATCCCGCCTATTAGTTGTAATTGACATGTTGTTCGCGGAGACAATTCAACAATTTATAATTAGCATTTCGAAACTCGGGCACATTGGCACACAAACACATCGACAATGAACAATGTATATGTGTCTGCATAACATTTGTAGGAGGGCAAATATATATATCTATGTGAGTATGGCACAGCCACACAAAACAATAACCGGCATAAATATATCCTCCATAGATCAACATATTATTCAAATATTCAAAACTGTGGGTGGAAAATTTATAAAAAGAAAACAATTTTATAAAATTAGGATACTGTATTTGCCGAATTTGGATTACGTGTATATTGGGTTTATACGCATTTAGATATCGCGGATAATATATTCTTCTCATTCGGATAAAATGGATATTATATTTGCTACATTTGGATAACGTGGATAATATTTTATGGCATTTCGATGATGTGGATAACACATTTACCATATTTGGATAACACGGATAACGTGTTAAAATAATTTTTACCGTATTTGGATAACGTAGATAACATTTGTAAGGAATATGGATAACATATTTAAAGCATTTAGATACGTAGATAATATTTTTACGGCATTTGGGCAACGTGGATAATATGTTTAAACAATTTGGATAAAGAGGATAGCGTTTTTAAAGAATTTAGATAATATTTCTAAAGAAATCGGATAACGCGGAAAAAATTTAACGCATTTGGATAACGTGGATAATAGATTTACTCCATTTGGATAATGTGGATAATATATGAACCGCATTTGGATAGTGTGGATAATAACTAACCACATTTTGATAATGTGGATAATATTTTTAGGCATATGTGAACAACATGATTGGATAACGTGGATAATATTTTTAACAAATTTGGATAAGGTGGATACTGTTTTTTACTAATTTGGATAACATGGATAATACGTTTACCGTATTCGGATAACGTGGATAATATTTTTAGCGGATTTGGATAACGTGAATAATATTTTAACGCATTTGGATAACGTGGACATAATTTTTAACGTGTTTTGATATCGTGGATAATATTTTTAGCGGATTTGGATAACGTGGATAATATTTTAACGCATTTGGATAACGTGGACAATATTTTTAACGTGTTTTGATAACGTGGATAATATTTCTTACTAATTTGGATAAAGAGGATAACGTTATTAACGAATTTGGACAATTTGGATAGTGTTTTTTAAGAATGCGGATAACGCGGATACTAATTTGGATAACGTGGATAATATTTTTAACGCATTAGCATAATGTGGATATAATTTTTATCGAAGTTGGATAACGTAGATAATATTTTTTTCGTGGATAGTATTTTTAAATAATTCGGATAACGCGGATAATACTTTAAACTATTTTGAATATGAATTTGGATAACGTGGATAACACATTATATCGTGGATAATATTGTTAACGAATTTGGATGTCGTGGATAATATTTTTAACGAATTTGAATAACATGGATAATATTTTTAACGAATTTGGATAACGTGGATAATATTTTTAACGAATTTGGATAACATGGATAATATTTTAACAAATTTGGATAACGTGGATAACACATTTACCATTTTGAATAACGTGGATAATATTTTTAACGAATTTGAATAACATGGATAATATTTTTAACGAATTTGGATAACGTGGATAATATTTTTAACGGATTTGGATAACGTGGATAACATATTTACCGTATTTGGATAACGTGGACAATAGCTTTTACTAATTTGGATAACGTGGATAATACTTTTAATGAATTTGGATAACGGTGAATATATTTTTAACACTTTTGGATAATGTGGACAATAGTTTTTACTAATTTAGAAAACGCGGATAATATTTTTAGCGGATTTGGATAAGGTGGATAATATTTTTAACGAATTTGGATAACGTGGATAATATTTTTAACGAATTTGGATAACGTGAATAATATTTTTAACGAATTTGGATAACGTGGATAATATTTTGAACGAATTTGGTTAACATGGATAATATTTTTAACGAATTTGGATAACATGGATAATATTTTAACGAATTTGGATAATGTGGATAATGTTTTTTACTAATTTGGATAACATGGATAATACATTTACCGCATTCGAATAACGTGGATAAAATTTTTAAGGAATTTGGATAACGTGGATAACGTGGATAATATTTTTAACATATTTGGATAACATGGATAATGTTTCTTACGAATTTGGATAACGTGGATATTTTTGACGAGTTTGGATAACGTGAATAGTATTTTTAACGAATTTGGATGACGTGGATAATATTTTAAACGAATTTGGATGACATGGATAATATTTTTAACGAATTTGGATACCGTGGATATTTTTGACGAGTTTGGATAACGTGAATAGTATTTTTAACGAATTTGGATGACGTGGATAATATTTTAAACGAATTTGGATAACATGGATAATATTTTTAACGAATTTGGATACCGTGGATATTTTTGACGAGTTTGGATAACGTGAATAGTATTTTTAACGAATTTGGATGACGTGGATAATATTTTAAACGAATTTGGATAACATGGATAATATGTTTAACGAATTTGGATAACGTGCATATTTTTTTTTTTTTTTTTTTTTTGTTTAAATTTGGATAACATGGATAATAATTTACCGCATTCGGATGACGTGAATAATAATTTTAATGAAATTGAATAACGTGAATAATATTTTAAACGCATTTGGATAACGTGCATAATATTTTTTAATGAATTTGGATAACGTGGATAATACATTTAGATAACACGGATAATACATGCATTTGCATTTACCGTATTTGGATATCGTGGATAATATTTTTTACGAATTCGGACAACGTGGATAATATTTTTAACAAATTTGGATAACGTGGATAATATTTTTAACAAATTTGGATAACGTGGATAATACAGTTTCCATATTTTATAACCTGGACAATACATTTTTTCGCCCAATATCATCTTTCTCCCTCTCGCAATATTTCAAGTTCTTTCAATTCCTTAACCCTCTGTATCGCTATTGCACCCACTGTGCAATTGTGCGTAAGGCGTAAACCATTAATAGTCAGTCATCGCATCAACAACAGCAATAACAAAACCGATTATTTATGCAAAACTGTTTAAGGTATTAAAAATAGCCCATGCAAATATACACCGCAGTATATCCTCAACACGCACAAAAAACGAGCACGCACACACAGACACACATTAAAATTATTGTTATTTCACGGTTATTTAATACTATTTACTCAAATCGTATCAATTATTTATAGATATTATTGTTCGATATTTGAGTTGTGTTTTTTTGCAATGCGTCTATTTAATTGTATTTGTTTGTTGTTTTTTTTTTTTTTTGCTTTCAGTTTCATATCCACCCACAACGGCACCTACAGGAAATTTCCTCACCGATCCAACGCGATGGGATGGTGCGTATGGTTCAGATTCATCACGAAGTCATCATGGTTCGGATAAAAGTAAGTACTAATACCCATTCAGGATAAATATGTTTAAAATAGGTTTAATGGTCAAACACATCATAAAAATCAGGAAATGAAAACTAATTTGGTTTCAAATGGACATATGGAATTCTCAAGGAGTTTGTTGACTGACCTTTCTGGTCAGGACGATGAGATACGACGGAACATTAGAAATTTCGTGATTACGTATATAAACAAGTAAAAAATCTGTAAGTTCGGCCGGTCCGAACCTTGAATACCCTCCACCATATGGAACGAATTTGACAATTTTCAAACAAAAAAATAAAATCTCTTAAAAATTCTGTTAAAATCTTAAAAATACCGAGTCTACACGATGACGCGGACCTCCATAGGCAAGTTTTGTCATAAGCCATTACAATATTAAACTGCGAAACTTGAAAATATAATTAAATTCCATAGTTTAGATTTGTTCGAATTGGTCACCTTTGGCACGAATTTTGAACTTCAAACGGCCAATGAAACCGTCATACGTTACACGATTATTGCTCTGCGGCATTTTAGCCCATTCCCAGCGAAGCGTTTGCTTGAGGTTATTGGAACTTTGGTACTATTTAGTGCCAAATTTGCTTTCCGCAGCACTCCAGACACAATAGTCCAACGGATTGGTATCCGGAGATTTTGGTGGCCATTGTGCACTGAAAATGAAGCGAGGAACCTCATTTTGTAACCATTCTTGAGTGGCGTGTGCTGAGTGCGATGGTGCTGAGTTCTTTTGGAATGTCCAAGGTCTGCGGCCAAAATGTTTGCGTGCCCAAGGCTTTAATACAGCCTCCAGAATATTTTCGTGATAATAATCGGCATTTATTCTGATGCCACGGTCGATTAATACGAACGGAGCGGCCATCGGTTGTTATGGCGGCCCACACCAACACCATGGACGGCGCTTGAGTTCTGGTGGCCAACCAAAGATGCACATTTTCAGCTGACACGATCATTTCGTTTGTCTACAAATTGCTGGACAACGAATGTTTTCTCATCGGAGAAAAACAAATTCGGCAGATCACCACTTTCGGCCAAGCGAAGCAACTCTTTAGCTCTTTTGAGTCTATTTTCTTTCCGATGCGGTGTAAGTTTTTACACTTTTTGGAATTCCAATGGCTTTACCCCGAGTTCATTTTTCAATATTTGCCGAATGGAATATTGCGATATGTTCAGCTCACGAGCCATTTTTCGGCCACTTCTCAAGTCGCTGCTTTACTTTTCGAACCATTTCCGCTGATGTTGCTGTTTTCTTCCGTCCAGTTTCTTGACGCTGCCAGTATCACGGCAACGAGCGATGGTACGAGATACAAAAGATTTATTCAAACTCAAAAGTTGGAGTGCTCTAACGATAGCCACTTGTGGTTTTCCAGCCAAATATAAAGAAATCACACAATCACGTTTGAATTCCAACACGAATAGTTTTTTTCTGGAAAATTATCAGCAAAATGCTTTTGTATGCTTGTAAACAATACAATGAGCTGTCACAGGAATAATTTTAACAGCTGTCGGACGAGTGTATTAGAAATGACAGCAGTCTGAATTTTATTACAGTTTTTTCATCTCACCCTGTACATTTGAGTAAAATTTTATCAACTTACTTCATTTCGTTCGGAAGCTAGAGTGATTTCCATAAACGGACAGAGGGACGAACATCGCTAAATCGAGATAGAATTTTATGCTTATCAAGAATCTATATACTTTATGGGGTCTAAAAATTAATATACCCTCTATACTATGTACGGTGGAGGGTATAAAAACCCAAAGACACAAAATGCTTAGTGGTTTTAAAAAACTTTAAGGTGAGATAGGACAGTTTGTTTTTTTTTAATTTGGCACTATGAAGGTACAAAAAGTACTAAAAGGTACCAAATTGTAAAAAAAATCAAAATTAAATAAAAATTATTTCGCGATTGTTAAGAGTTTTAGTTTTGTCGGTGGCTTAATTTTGACTAATACAAGGCAGGCCTTTGGACATTCTTACTTAAGGTTAAGTAAAGTACTAGGAGACATAATTTATCGATACCCTAATTTCTCACTAATTTTACCCTTGCATAAATTATCATCATCATTATTATATCATATCACGTCATCATCATCACCATATTACATACATATATACCATTCCCTGTATTTGTAGATACACATTATCAAATCAAACTTAATGAAATCGCTTTATCTGAACAAAAATCTCAACTCGTAGATAAAACTGCTGGTCCGAACGATATCTACGGCGTGCCCGGACAGGGCGAAGAACTGTCAAGTGCCGCTGCCGCTGACGTTGCTACTGCAGCTAACGCTATAGGAAAACGCTTGCAATCCCTGGCATTGTTGTTAATTTTGTTTAAATACATTTAAGGTGTTATAAGGTGAAATTAAAAAATTAAATAAAAAATGGATGAGTTTTTTCATACGTTTATATACATACAAAAATAAAATAAAAATATGAAATTAAAAATAGTCAATTAAGAAAAACGGAATGAAAAAATTCCAAGGCAATTTATTATAAAAAAAAAATAAATAAAAACAAACTTTAGAAAATGATTAACCCAAAAAGAAATCGTTTCTTGTCATGGTGTAAATGCTTTAACTATTGTATCGGCTACAAAGGGTCCCTTTGGCATAAATATCAAATATTTAGTGGCACCACAAAAAAGGGCTAGGCTTTTAGTAAATTGATTTCAAAACCAATGTAAATTTTATTTTGTAAGCTCTTCAGTTTTTTTTTTGTGTTCCCCAAAAAACTGAAACCGTTTAAATTTTGAAAACACCATACAAAAAATTTAAAATGCAATTCAAGCATTCACCCCGCGGTTGGGAGGAAACTAGAAAACAAATATTTAGCCTTTATTAAATGTAAGTATAAATCTATAGGTATAAACTATGATATATATATGAATGTATAAATAAACTTTATGTAATATATAGTTAAATTATAATGCAAAAATTAATGAATAATTAAATAAACAATATAGATATATTCAGACATACACCAGAAAAAAAGAAACATATACATATTATGGAAAATATACTTATGAGTCCGGCAGAGTTACAGGGTGTGACAAAATAAAGGAATCAAAATGAAACACGAACAATTCAAAAATGTAAAAAAAAAAAATAAATAAATAATAGATATGGCCACACTTCCTACGACTCGGATATACCCTTCTTCGGGCTAAATGGATTCCTCAAATAAATCTTTTAAGAAAATTTCTACCAGAAATGGTAAAAAAAGTTATATTGTGTTAGTAATTGATGTTCTCAATTATATATATACAAGAGATCTCTGTATGTGTATTGGTTCATAGGTTATATTACAAAACACTACACTCCTTTCGAAACATATATATTTTTAAAGAAACATATATTAAGAAAATTTCTACCAGAAGTTATAAAAAAAATTGGATTGTGTTAGTAATTGATGTTCTCTGGAATGCATAAACCGATTTTGTTTCTACAAACATCGTACGGAAGGTGATGTCAATGGCAAGGTTTTTATATATAAGAGATCTCTTATATTCCATATGTGTATATTGGTTCATAAGTTATACTATTACACACTATCCATTGTTTTCGAAACATATATTTTGAAATATTCCAGTGAGTGACTGAATGATTCAAGACCCAGGCTAAACGGCTGAAGCTAGAATCTTGACGTTTTTCATGTTGGTCCAAGTTGATGTGTAAAGGTGGGGTAAAAGTATCAAAAGGAGATAGAATTTTTGAAATTGAAATTTGAAATGATGCAATGTAAGATAGATGTACTAAAGTTTCTTTTTTGGAAATTCGAACTATAAGTGTACCAAAAGTAATAAAAAGCTCTGCAAGTACTGGAAATATGTACTAAATGTAAGAACTGTTCTAAATAGTGCTTAATTTTAAACAATTTCGTTTTGGTTGAACGTTTGGAGCTGGAATTTTTTTGGTTCAACAGATGGGGTTGAATATTTCAAATTTTGGTATTGGGACCACATTGAACAACAGCAACAAAAACATTCAACATAGAAGCATCTTCCCATCATAGAAGTCCCGTCAAATTCCTCTTACCTAGAGAAGGCCTGTGAGAAGCCTATTATGTATAGGAAGACTGCAGGAAACCTTCTAGAAGAACTGTGGAAGGCCTTCTGTTCCGAGATGACCTGTGAAGGTCTTCCAGGTCTTCCTATCCAAATACATTGTATGGATAAGAAGTTATTCTTTCATAGAAGATCTGTCAAATGGCTTTACTCCATAAAAAAAACCATAGGACATCTATTGTGAGAGGCCTGTTATCCACAGAGGAAATGTAGGAGATATTCTATCCTTAAAATAAATGTTCTGCACACCGAAAATTGGGGAGAGGCCTTCATTCAGAGATGACCTTTAAAAGGTATCCCCCGAAAAATTATGGAAATACTTCTTATCCATGATAGGCTTGTAAGATGCCGTTTAGAAGTTGAAGACCTGTTAAATGCATTTCCCTGTAAAAAATCCCGAGGGACATTGATAAACCTTAGAAGGCCCTCTATCTATAGAAGACTCGAGAAAGGTGTTTTAGTCATAGCAAACCTATAAAAGGCCTCCTAGCATTACAAGGTCTTCTATACATGGAATAACTGCGATAATTCATAGAAAGGCCCTGAAAAGTCTTCTAGCATTAGAATATATATTTCAATCCTATTATCCATAGAAGAACAGTTAGAACTAACATATTTATAAAAGGTCTATGAGAGGTCTCTTTGGAATCTTTCTTCTTGTGAAAGTCCGTTAATTCCTAAAAAAAAACCTGTTCAAGGCTTCATATTCGTAGAAGACTTGGGAGAGGAGTATAGGAGACATTTTATCTATAGCGTCTTGTAGCCTTAAATCCACCATGTGTAAGGCCTCTTATCCTTAGGATTATGTTAGGCAACTCAAAAGTCCTTCCAAAAACAAAAACACCTATGAGAGGCCCCTATCTAGACGTGGAAAAGATCTTAAATTCGTAAAAGGCATGTAGGGTTCTATGGTCCACAGAAAAGATCTCTGAAACGTCTCCGATCTCCGAAAACTCATTGAAGATTTTTCAGCAGTAGAGAATTTATACTTCACTCCATAGAAGACCTGTGACAAGCCATCTACACGCACACAGACTCTTCTCTCCATGGAAGTCCTATGCCAAGCCATCTATCCATAGAAATGCTCTTAAAAGTCTTCTAACCTAAGAAGACATGTTGGAACCCTATTATCTTTAGAATACCAATTAGAGCCCGTCTATTTATACAAGGTCAGTAAGAGGTATCTTAGAAGTCTTTTATCCATAAAAGCCCCGTTAGAGTCCTTTTTTCCTAGAAGTCCTGCTCAAGTCTTTCTATCGAAACAAGGTTGTGAGTGTCCTTCTATGGGTAACAATAACACTTATCAGAAATCTCTATCCAGATCTTTAAAAGACCTATAAGTCATAAAGGCATGTAGAGAATCTTTACAAGGTCTTATATCCATAGAAGACCTGTAATAAGCAATTTATCCATTCAGGCCCGTGAAGGTCACGGTCAAAAAAGACGTGTTTCTTCAAAAGTAATTTTTCCCATATGCTGTAGTACACATTGCGAACTTCGAATAAAAAATTTAAAACAATTCCGGAAAAAATTTTCGCTGAAATCATACAAATACCGAATATTGGGAGATACCGTTATATGGGGGCTATGCGAAGATGTGGACCTGCTTAAGCGATTGTCATAAGCTCAAGTACCTATTACGAACTTTAAATACGAAATTTGAAATAATTCCGGTAAAAAATATGGCAAAATCATAACAATTCCGAACATTGGGATGCACAGTTATATGAAAACGTAAACCTTTATGACCCACTTACGAACTTAACTTTCCTACTGGCAAAATACACATGTGTGCAAAATTTTAGTCTTCTATCTCAATTCGTTCGAAAGATAAAGTGATTAAAACAGACAGACACACCGAGAGACGGACATCGCTAAAACGGTCTTTTATTCTTAGAAGACTTGCTGGAAGCCTCTTATCCATAGAAATCCAGCTAGGAGTCTTTTGAGGAGTCCTTCACACATAAAAACCCTGTGAGACTGCTTTTATTCCTAGAAGGTCTGTTTAAGACTTTCTATCCATTGGAGCACTAAAAGAGGTCCGTAAATGTCGTATATGACATATAAGCTGCCTTAAACCCTGTGATAGGACCAGAAAAGGCTTTCTATTTGTAGAAGTCCTGTGACAACTTTCTATCTATAGGGGAAATTTATATCTATAAAATATATGAAAAAGATAAATGTCCTCTTTATAGGACAAACGGCCTGAAGAAACTTATGAAAGGTACTTCACCTTCGGAAGACCTGCAGTATGTCTATTATCTACACCAAAAAACTTAAAGTCTTTTTAAAATTGATATTTCATCATTTCCTCAACTTTCCCTTTCATTTCATTTTCATCACCTTTCTTTTGGGACACCCTGTATTTTAATGAATAAATCATTAAATCAATAGATAAATATATTTATATTTATTAAATATAATCGCATAAATGTTATAAGAATTAATTTTAAGCTTAACTTAAATACGTAATACGAGGCGCATAACCATTTTCAACTCAATTAAATTCGTTTCATTTTAATTTCAGTTAAATCATTTCAAATTAATTTCATTAAATATTCAACAAATGGTTGGATTACTCGCATTTGAGTTTCATAATCCTTGTTCTCTCCCTCCACACCTCCTCACCTCTTCAACCCTTTCATCCTCTATTGTTTTATTTTTTTTTTTATTATTTCCATTGATATTTATGTTAATCTTGTATTGTTGCGTATCAAAAACATTTATATAAGCTGGTTGTTTATTCAACAACAAAAAAATAATAAATAAATATATCTACAAATACTAAAGAAAGAAAAAACGAACTACAACAAAACACAAACACTCACACAGATGCAGGGTTCAAATATTTATTGTTTTTTGATTTGTTTCTTTTTTTCATTCATACCTACATATATATAGCCATTAAATTCTGTACGAACAAATCAGAAATCATATTTATACAAACAAACAATTTAAACAAATAATGAGTCGACATAGAATATTTAATCAATCTATGATGAGAATTAATATAAAAAACATGATAAACTATAATTAAAATATAAGAAAAATAATTATGGAAAAAAGATGAATTTGTTATATATAAATACGGCAAATAAAAAGGTAACCCAGACAAAAATGAGAATAAAGAAAACAAAAAAAAAATACAAAAAACAAACAACAAACAAATTGCATTTATAGACAACAACAAGAACAAACAAAACAGGAGTCATAAGAATATTTAAGATCCACTATAAACAAAATAACATATGCTATAGCAAAATATGAAAGGTAATTAAAGAAAATATATGCAACATTTACAACAAACAAATAAAAAAACTGTTTTTTTTAATCAAAGAAAAATTGTAAACTGGTGAGCATTTTGATAGGGAAAGGTGGCACATATTAAAATAACACTATAATGGTGAGAAGAAAAATTACAAGATCACTCGATATGGTTCTATATTCTATCGGCAAGAAACTGGGAAATAATATTCAACCTTATTTTGGTAAATATTTACGTCGAATGAGATTTTCATATTAAAGTAAGTGTTTGGTGGGATGATTTGTAAGTAGTTACTGATGTCAAAATAATAATAAAAATAATAATAATAATAATAATAATAATAATAATAATAATAATAATAATAATAATAATAATATTAATAATAATAATAATAATAATAATAATAATAATAATAATAATAATAATAATAATAATAATAATAATAATAAAAATAATAATAATAATAATAATAATAATATAATATTAATAATAATAATAATAATAATAATAATAATAATAATAATAACAAAAATAATAATAATAATAATAATAATAACAAAAATAATAATAATAATAATAATAATAATAATAATATAATAATAATAATAATAATAATAATAATAATAATAATAATAATAATAATAATAATAATAATAATAATAAAATAATAATAATAATAATAATAATAATAATAATAATAATAATAATAATATAATATTAATAATAATAATAATAATAATAATAATAATAATAATAATATAATATTAATAATAATAATAAAAATAATAATAATTATAATAATGACCAATCCCAATATTTGGGAATTATGAAACATGTCGTTTGAAATACCTCAAAATATTATTCGGAGACTGACTATACATGGTACAAATTTGGTAAATTAAAAGGTTCACATTTTGTTTAATAAGCTCCCACATATATCTTAGCTCGATTTCAATTTTTTGTGCGATAAACCAAATAGGCTGGATTTTGGCAAATTTAGAGTATGTAGTGTGTCATTTTTTACCGATTTGATATTTAAGTCACCCACAGCCGTAAGAAGAGAGTCTATAACAAGTAAAAAACAGCTAAGTTCGGACGGGCCAAATTTGTAATACCCTTCACCATTTTAGGGAAAGTTATAACCCTTATATGGGGGCTATACGAAGACGTGTTTCTTCATAAGTAATTGTTTGCCATAGGCTGTAGTATCCATAAATATATAATTTGGAAGAATTACGCAAAAAATGTCGCCAAATCATTCAAATACCGAATATTGGGAGATACCGTCACATGGGAGCTATACGAAGACGTGGATCTGCACAGACACTTTTTTGTCATATGTTGTAGTACCCATTATGAACTTCAATTACGAAATTTGAAACAATTTCGGTTAAAAATATCGCTAAAATCATCAAAATAGCGAATATTGGGAGGTATCGTGGGGCTATACGAAGACGTGGACCAGCTCACAGGCTCTAGTACCTATTACGAAATTTGAAATAAATCTGGTAATAAAATGGCTAAAATCATCAAAATTGCGAACTTAACCTGCCTACTGGCACAATATGCACATGTGCGCAAAATTGTAGTTTTCTATCTCAATCCGTTCGATAGATAGAGTGATTACAACAGACAGACAGACATGCGGTCATCGCTAAATGGTTTTAGAATTTTACGCTCATCAATAATATATATATATATATATATATATATATATATATATATATATATATATATATATATATATATATATATATACATATATATATATATATTGTTGTTGGGTCTGACATGAGTATTTCGAGGAGTAACAAAGGAAATGACAAAGTTAATATACCCTCTATAGTATCGTGGAGGGTTAAAAAATCACTTTCTGTACAAGATATCTGTTATGACTTAGGAACAACTCTACCAAATATCATCGAGATCGCTTCTGATTCGGATATTATGAGTGTTATATACATTGAGGTGCTATATTGATAATTAGCCCCTCACATCCGCAATATACATCCAAAATTGTGATATTTGCACAGGATATCAAACATGACTTAGAAATATCTGTGCCAAGTTAAGTCGAGATAGTTTCCGATTTGTATACAGCCCCAATACATTTTTTCTATACTTGCATTTTTGGGAAATATTAAACTTTTTTTCGGAAGATATCAGAAAGATTGGACCGACATATCCTATATTTACATGGCATCTATTGTTAAAAAAAATAATGAGATACACAAAGTTTGTGGCAAACCGCTAACTTATTTCGAAGGTAATAATAATTTATAACTGTTCAAAAATGTTGACCTCTGTGGGGGAGGTATCAGAAGGAGGTCCGATCCATCCCATCATCACACCAGACCAAGAGTTGTTAAAAATATAACGATATCCGAAATCGGACTCATCTTTAAGATTTTATAAGCGTTAAGATTATTGAAAGTTTTGACCGTTTGTAAGGGTCAAGGACTGATCCAAAAATTTGTATCTGCACTTAAGGAAATCGGATAATCTGTTCTCTTTTTATGAGTTAAATTATTTTCCTAGAAAATTTTGACCTTTTGTGGCGGAGTTAGCAGAAGGAGTGGTCCGTACCATAATAACATCATATTACGATGTATCCAGTCTCTACAAAATCAGACACTTAAAAGACGTGCCTCATCGAAATAACGGTTTTAGACTCTAGGTTTCTTTTGACCAAATCCGTTTCAGAACATTTGGAGTCGATCTAGCGTTGTCCGTCCGTCCGTCTGTATGGCTGGTGCGCATACAGGATATCCCATTGCGTCCAAACATGGTACATCGTAATATTATGATCAGACTTAATTCGAGTTCGGAGATGGGCAATATAGGTCCACTCCTTCTGATATCTCCCCCACAAATGGTCGAAATTTTCCAAAAAAAATAAAATATTTTCTGCACAGAAAGACACACGATAATCCGATTTTGCTCCAATTTTGTAAATCCTAATATTTCCGTCAGTGCTAGGTCAGATGCGAAAATGGACAATATCGGT
This sequence comes from Musca domestica, assembly GCF_030504385.1. Taxonomy (NCBI): domain Eukaryota; kingdom Metazoa; phylum Arthropoda; class Insecta; order Diptera; family Muscidae; genus Musca; species Musca domestica. The sequence goes on from NW_026712257.1 coordinate 881,001, forward strand.
CCACTCCTTTTGGTAACTCCGCCACAAAAGGTCGAAATTTTGAATACGCATTAAGCTCATAAAACACGAACTTAACATCCGATTTCATTTAGACTTGGCACATCTGAATATTTCTATCAACACAGGATCTTTTATTAAGACGGTATGGATCGGACCTTTCCTTCAGGTACCTCCGCCACAAAGGGTCCAAAGTTTTGAATAACCAAAACGTTTATAAAATCCAAAATTGGCATCCGATTCTCTTCATATTTCACATATCCCATTATTTCAACTAACACACGATCTGCTGTTATAATGGAATAAATCGATCCACTCCTTCTCGTCTGCGAACCCCTTCTGGTACCACACCCACAAAGGGTCACAATTTTTAATTACTTTAACTGTCATTACTCAGCGATTTATTATAACTTGCTATATCTAAATATTTCTCTCAGCCAGGAACCTGGGATGAATATGAATTCTATGATTTCGTATAAAATTGGATATAAATGTTAGATTTTTTGTAATTTTGCCCATGCCAATATTTTATCTGTATTAGATGAAGTATGAAAATGGAATACTTCGGTCGACAATATTCGGTACCTCACGATTATTCCAATATTTCCTATAAATTATCACACATATCATATAAGGTGAAAGAAGTAGTCGATGTAGTCCAAACCTTGTACGTCGCAATATTTGTGTCACATTTATTTAGGCCCCACACGAAACGGAATATTCCTTTCTTCGGAACCTACTCCATAGAAGGTCAAAGAATTGAAAAATCATAAAAGAAATAAGAATATATTTAAATAATCGAACATTGGCTGAGAATATAAATCTGTCGGCAAAACCGACTGATACTTTTTGACTTGATTTTAAATAGTTTTTGCTTTATTTGTCCTTAAATAAATTCATGTTTCAAGTTTTAACGCTCCATGAATTTACTAGCATTACAATTTAAAAACGTTTTCATCCCTTCTACCTTATTCACCTGATCGCCAGTGTAATTAATTAAAACTACACCGTAAAAATAATAAACAAAAAATGCGAAACAATAACAATAACGACAACAATTGCATCAATTAATATATAACCCAAGCATAACACCAATATAAACCTCATTACTCAAAACGAAAAAACAACAACAATAACACTGAATGCCAACAAACACAGACTCATACATTCCGGGTGCAAACAAAATTGACATTATGATCATGAAATCCATTCTGAAGTCATTAATAAACCATTACAATAACAACAAATAGCAACAACAACACTGACGTGAGAAATATGGAAATAACTTTTTTCGAACATACATAAATTTAAATGTACAAATACATGCACACACCTACAAACATATCCATCAAAAAAGGAATAGTCATAATATACATGTGCATACGGACATTAGGGTGTTTCGTAAAAAAGTGTTTTATATGGAGCCAAAAATATTTAGGTGGAAAGTTTTTGAAATCTGAACCTACAGTGAACATTGGGAGAACGTAGTTAAAACAGAATTTGACTATTAGACTTCGATTCTAGTCTTCAACAAAAAAGTGAAGCCGACTATGATTCTTCAATATCAAAAGTCGATTTTTATATCCCCAGACTGGGACTGCCCAATTTTAGACCTTTCGGTAATGGACCTCAGTAGACTAGTTAGACTTTTGATTAATCAATTTTGTTCAGTTATTAAAAAATCGATTTTAAATTTTAAGATCAAAGTCTTATTATTGTTTTTTCAAACATAGTTCATTCAACAGATGTTAAAATTGATTTTCGAGTTATTGGTGAAATGAGAAAAAAACAAGTTAAAAAGTATCAGTCGGTTTTGCCGACAGATGTATTATCTCAACCAATGTTCGGTTATTTAAATATATTTTGACTTGTGTTATGATTACTCAAATTGTTGACCCACAATTATATAGGTTCCGAAGGAATGGGCCAATATTGTCAATTTCGTATCGGACCTAAATAAATATTGCAACGTGACAGATTTGGACTATATCGACTACTTCCCTCACTTTATATGAGATATGTCATAATTGATAGAAAATGTTAAAATTTGCGTGAGGTACCAGATACAGTCAACCGACGTATTCCATTTTTATACCCTCCACCATAGTATGAAGGGTATATTAAGTTTGTTATTCCATTTGAAACATCAACATTTTAGACCCTACAAAGTATATATACTCTTGATCAGCATAAAGTTCAATGTTTATTTAGCTATGTCCATCCGTCTGTGGAAATTACTCTAGCGTCTGAACGAATTGAAGTAGGTTAATATTGAAAATGAGCTCTATAGGTCCACGTTTTTTTGTATAGCCCGCTTATCGGTATTTTGACGATTTTAGCAACATTTTTCACTAAAATTCTTTCATATTTCGTATTTTTAGTTCGCTGTTGGTACTAATGTCTATAAGAGAAAATTGACTACGGGGGTCCACGATTTCGTATAGCCCCCTACATACCTGTACCTCCAAATATTCAATATTTTAATGATTTTTGCGACATTAGTCACCGGAATTGATTCAAATTTCGTAATGTAAGTTTGTAACGGATGCTACAGCCCAGACAGAAATTTCCCTTTGCAGGTCCAGGTCTTCGTGTAGCTCCCATAATCGGCACCTCCTTATATTCGGTATTTTGATGTTTTTGTGACGTTATTCACCGGTTTTTTTTTTTTTTTTCAATTTCCAATTGAATATTGCAATCCCCAATGACAAAACTTGCTTGTGCAGGTCCACTTACGGTAACTCCTTATATTCGGATTTTTATGCTTTTTAGGTATTTTTTTAATATCCAAATTCCTTCCAAATGGTGGAGGGTATTCAAAATTCGGGCCTGACGAACTTACTGCGAGTCACTGGATGCAGATCTTGTGTTAGTCGAAATAATGGGATGCGTGAGATATGAAGAGAACCGTTTTCGTATTTGGGATGTTACTTTCGTTTAAGATCTTCATGGTTATTCAAAATATTGCCCCTTTGTGGGGGAGGCACCGGAAGGATTGTACCGATATATCCCACCTTCACAGCAGATCTTGTGTTAGTAAAAATAAAGGCATGCGTGAAACATGAAGAGAACCGGATACGTATTTCGGATTTTACGATCACTTTGGTTATTCAAAACTTTGACCTTTGTGGGGGAGGTACTAGAAGGAATGGTCCGATCTCGAACATTTTTATAACAGTCCTTGTGTTAATAAAAATATTGAGTTATGGCAAGTTTGAATGGAATCGGATGTTAATTTCGCGTGGATATTAATGGATATTCAAAATTTTGACCCTTTGTGGGGGAGGTACCAGAAGGAGTGGACCATCTTCACACCAGACCTTGGGTTAATAAAAATATTGTGATCTGCATAATTTGAAGAGAATCGGACTCATATATCACATTTCATAAGAGTTATAATTATTAAAAATGTTGACCCTTTGTGGGGGAAGGTACTTGATGGAGTGGACCGATATTGTCTATTTTCACACCTGATCTAGCACTAATACAAATATTAGGATTTGCAAAGTTGCCAAATCGGGTTATCCATTTTTTTGAGCTGTAAAATATTTTTTTTAAATTCGACATTTCGTCGGGGAGGTACCTGAAGGAATGGACCGATATTGCCTATATCCGAATTGGATCTAATTTAGACAATAATATTACGATGTACCAAATTTGGATTAAAATGGATACTCCCTTCGAGAGTTATCATGCGCACCAACCAGCTAGACAGACAAACATCGTTAGATCGACTCCAAATGTCATGTAACGGATTTTGTCAAAGAGAGTTTTAAAACCTTTATTTCTATTAGGCAAGTTCTGGCCGTTTCAAATGATATATACCCTTTCCATTCATATGGCTAAGGGTATAAAAATACATTAATTGTTGCTTTTTTTGTCTCATGTGAAAATAAAAAGCCTTTCAAAATTATTTGATCACAAAAGCATTTAGGAAAAGTTAATATTTTCGATTTTCACCACTAACAAAGGACTATTTCGACTTTCAACGTTAAAAGCCGATTGATCGATCAATCGAAAGTCGATTTACTCATAATGACAGTTAAAAGATCAAAATGTCGACATCTATTTTGGTTTGAAAAGTCATAATCGACAAACAATTTCCTGACCATGGGACAAAATCGACTGTTCGAAAAGTCGACTTTTTCTCTCGTCCCTAGACATGACTTTACAGTCCTAGGATAATAAAATTGAATCTTGGAACTGAAAAATCCAATCGAAATTTTTTGGACCCAATTATAACCTACCTCATCAAGGGCAAAATGATAGAAATAATTGTGTCAAATATAAATTAAAAAGTCGAGAATAAAAACGAATCTATGCCTTCAAAAAAGGCGACTTTTCCTTCAGTCGATTTTTGTTTTGAAATTTCCAATAAATTTTTACTTCGAAAAAAAATTATTTAGATTTTATGTAGTTTTGTCGACAAATGCTAAAATCGATTTTGTGGCCTCTTGCTAAAAATTTTTAAAATTGCAGACAGTTGCAACCGGATTTATATTAATCGATACATACTTTTGGGCTTAAATGAATATAAAAAATCTACAATATTGACCCTAAACTTTCCACTAAATACTTTAAAGAATAAACTCCCAACTTTTTTTTCTCACATTTTAAAAAATTCCTCCCTTCTGAATATCAACCCTAAGATTCATAAAACATACCAAATCACAGCTAAGCAAAGTCCATCATCTGAAATGAAACAAAAAATGTGAAAATTACAAAAAAAAGCTTTGCAAACAAATCCCCACAGCTTCCTACAGAACTCCCTCCATAGATGTGTACCATTATATATATCCTTTTAAAAAAAAAAAAAACCTAACTAAAAAACAAATAATTGTAAAAAATACCCATACAACTCATTATTGAGAAGCTGCACTATAAAAACAACAAAAACTCTTACAACAATAACAAAAAATAAACTAAATACTGTAACAGATGAAATCCCCGCAACACATTAAATAAAAATTATCAATAAAACACAATGAAGCACGTTTTTTTTTCTGAGTGCAAATTGTTTTATTCAATTAGCCAAACACGCTTGACTTTTAATGAGTTAATATGCCGGACGGAACTTGGGTCGGTCGCGACTATGGTTACATTTGTCGTTGTACGTTTTGTTCCCTTGGCCTTTTTTTTCAAAACTGTCAGGATGTGGTCACACCACCCATGGCTGGTGGCATTCGCAGGCTTTAGGCCAGGAAATCATTGGCGGTAAGTATTGTGTGACATAATAATTTTACTCCCCAACCCCCAAGGAGCACTCGCTGCTCTGAAGTTACAAGGCAACAACAACATACATTCACTGGCTGACTGTTGTTGGTTGGATATTATTAATGAATATTTAATTAATAAACATTATGAATACAATGTTAATATTTTTGCTATTTGCATAATTAGTGGTTTTCAATTCAGCGGTTAATTTAAATGATTACAACAATGAAAACCACTCAACGAAGCAATCAAGAGCGGCGAAGAGCGAAAAGGGAGGTGCGAAAAACTGTATGGGATGGGAGTCTCGACAAAAACTAGAGTAAACAATTCATTCTTTTTTTTAAGTTAAAAAATGGATTATATGTATATCAATGAGAAGAATCATTACTGCACTATTTTTTATTTCATGAGAAACCAAATATTTGGGAGGGAATCATTAAAAAACTTTCTATGATTAAATCAGACTCTAAAGTCCACTAAAAAGCATATTCACTTTAAGAGAAGACAAATTGGCTTTGTCTATGACAAACAAAGTGGTATACCTGCAGAGGGTATACAGGCTGAGATAAAAAAAACTGCAACAAAGACAAACGCCATACTTTTTACATTTTTTTAAAATTGTATTGAATGAAAGCAAGAAATTTCGGAAATAGCATTAAATTTTAGAATAAGATTAGATTTGTTCGAATTGGTCACCTTTGGCACGAATTATGGCCTTCAAACGACAAATGAAACCATCACACGCTGCCCGAATGTTGCTCTGCGGTATTTTGGCCCATTCCCGGCGAAGCGCTTGCTTGAGGTGATCTATACTTGGGTACTTTTTAGTGCCATCTTTGCTTTCCTAAATATTCCAGACACAATAGTCCAACGTATTGGTATCCGGAGATTTTGGTGATCATTGTGCCCCGGAAATGAAACGAGAAACTTAATTTTTAACCATACTTGGGTGGCGCGTGCTGAGTTCGATGGTGCTGATTCCTGTTGGAATGTCCAAGATCTGCAAAATGTTTGTGTGCCGAAGGCTTTAATACACAAATTCAAAAGAAATCCATGAAGCAGTTCAAATTTTACGAGAGTTATGATTATAGGTCGCACCTAACTTAAATTTCATATAAATATTACGAAGTAGATTCATAAGAATTTTATAGTTTTATTTATTTATTTATTTAATTATTTATTTTTTGTTGTAATACTTTTTAAACTATTGTGGGGGAGGTTTTTGAAGGGGCAGCCGAACATGACCCCATATCGAAATTTATTTCAGTTTGATAAAAAATATTACGATGCATCGATTTCGAGATTCATTAAAAGCACCAGTCAGTCTGAAAGCCAACGGACTTCAAGACGGACGGGCATGGATAGATAAACTTCAAATATATTGAAACATATTTCATCCGACATGGGATCTAAGACCATTTTTTCGATAAAAAAAAAAAAAAAAACTTTTTTTCCCACATTAAATCATATACCGTCTTTAATAATTAGACTGAGTTTATAATAATGTTAAAGAAGCGGAAATAATATTTTACAAGAAGATCATTTATGGTGATACTATATAGTATCTTAGGTTGGCACCAAAAAATTGAGGCAATTCACCAATGTAGAATATGCATCTGCTCAACACCTTTATGATGTCCAAAATAAAATAAGTGATGAAAATTTGGTTGACCTACTAAAGTGCAATGCAAAAAAAATATTTAACTCTAGTAGAGCACCGCGTTTTAATCCACATCTGAATAGAGATCTAAGGCGCTTAAACACAGATAATCCACACAATAAAACACATTTCTCCAGAAAGTTAAGGGACTTTCAGATCTGAAGTACGGACACTTTACAACTACCTTCTTTTCCTGCATGGAACCCATAACAATGTTCAAGTTCTCTAGAGGTCTTAATTGTGTGTGGAACAGGTTTTCCACAAATAAGGGCTTGTCTCTTAAGTTTTTCAATATAAGTTTCTTAAAAAATTCACTCTCACATCGTCATACAGAAACAATGCAATCAATGTACCTCGGTGCGTATGATTGCCACAAATGATTGTTCATACGCAATGGGTGACCGACTAAGGAGATGTAATGTTCACTCTGTGTGAAAACAAATAAAATTCCAATAAACATTTCACCAAATTCGAAAAGAGTGCCAAATAATTTTTTACCCTATAAAACCGTGTGTTGAGAGTATTATAAGTATTTGGGCCACAAATTATGTAACACCTCCAAATATTAGTCCCCGACATAGGAAACTATACGTGTGTTCATGTTAATTTGTAATCATTACAGGTCGCAATAACGGCCCGATCCTCACAAAATTGAAAATGGAGGTGGGTTTAGGGTCAGAATAGAAGCCTATTGTTTTTGGAGATAATCGCAAAATATTTAGGGGTTGATGTGGACCAAAAACAGAAAATTGATCCACAGACCCTAATTATACACAATTTGAAGCGAATTAAGCATGTAGTTGGAGATTAGGGCTGGGTGGATGCCTACCAATTTGGATGGTCATCGGACAATATTTAGCGGGTGAAATAGACCCTAACTTTTGTGTAAGAAAATAAGACAATTTTCAATTAACCGCGAACATCTTTCATTTTGGCGAAACCAGAAACACACGATGAGGTCACTTCTGGAGACACCTTTTTTATACCCTCCACCATACTATGGAGGGTATATTAACTTTGTCATTCCGTTTGTAACTCCTCGAAATACTCATGTCAGACGCAACAAAGTGTATATATTCTTGATCAGCGTAAAATTCTAAGTCAATTTAGCGATGCCCGACTGTCAGTCTGTCTGTTGTAATCACGCTATCATTCGAACAAATTGAGGTAGAAGCCTAAAATTTTGCACACATGTTTATTTTCCAGTAGGCAGGTTAAGTTCGTAAATGGGCCATGTAGGTCCATGTCTTCGTATGGCCCCCATATAACGGTACCTCCCTACATTCGGTATTTTCATGATTTTAACGACATTATTTACCGGAATTGTTTCAAATCTGATATTTGAATATCGAAATGGATACTACAACCTAAGACAGAAAATTGTCTGTGCAGGTCCACGTCTTCGTATAGCCCCCACATATCGGTACCTCCCGATATTCGGTATTTTGGTGATTTTAGGGTCATTATTCACCGGAATTGTTTCAAATTACGTATTTAAAGTGCGTAATGGGAACTACAGATTCTTCGTATAACCCCCACATAACGGTACCTCCCTATATTGGATATTTTGACAAGTTTGGGTACAATACCCATCGAAATCGTTTGAGATGTCGTATTTGAAGTTCGTAATGGATGCTACAGCCTGTGACAGAAAATTGTCTATGCTGGTCCAGGTCTTCGCACAGCTCTGATATAAAGGTACCTCCCTATATATGATATTTTGATGATTTTAGCTACATTATTCACCGTTTATTTCATGTTCCGAATCTGAATTTGGTAATGATTTATGACAAACAATGCCTATGTAGGTTCACGTCGTGTAGACCCCAATATAACGGCTATATTCAGTATTTTTAAAATTTTAACAGGTTTTTTTTAAGGATTGTATTTTTTGAAAATTTCCATATTTGTTCCAAATGGTGGAGGGTATTCAAAATTCGGCCCGGCCGAACTTACTGCTTTTTAGTTTGTTCTACTTTCAGCTTTACTTTCATAACCTCCTACTGTCTTAACGGTAATAACATTTTGTGTTGCACAGTGTTATTCGCTTTATGTGTGGCACCAATTCTGCGGTGTCTTCCAATTTATTTTAAGATTTATTCAAGTTTTTTATATTCTGCGAATGCCAAAAATTGGCGATTTCCAATATCTTTCAACTTTCCATGACTGTCCATTTCCTTCCTTTATTGTAACCCATACTTGCAATGCAATCCTTTTTTCTCACCACTACCCTCCGTCGATCTTCTTCTACTTTCCCTCAATGATTTTCAACTTTTGTTTCCGATTTTTTTGTTTTTGTCCACAAACTTTGTTTTATTGCTTAATTATCAATTTGACGCTCTAAATAATTTGTTGGCGAAACAAATTCGATGTTTTATAATAAAAAAAACCAAAAACAACCACAAACTTTCCAAAGTTGAGGACATTTTTTAATTGTTGACAAGAAATTTGCATAAGAATTATTGTGGCAACGATTACAGCAACCCACAAAAAGAGGAAGTGCGGAAAAGTGGCTAGATTTGGTATTTTTGGAGAAATAAATTACAGGCGACCTCAATGCAGCTGTCTATAATTTAATAGTTTCCATTAAAATTTAGTTGTGAATTGAAATGCAAATTTACGATTCTTTAAGAGTTCAGGTTTTCTTTTCTTTTTTTTTGTTTTGTTTTATTTTCCACTTTTCCGGTGACGCTCTTTGGTTGGGTGGTTGCCTTGGATATTGCCTACCCGAAGAATGAAGAAAAAAAGTCTCATGAATATAATTTGTCTTTATTTGCATTTTATGACTTTATTTTATTCAAATATCTCGCCAAGCACACATACACACATCTACACATATATTAATGTGTGTGTGAATGTTGTTATAAATCTGTTCGGTAATAAAGTGTGATATGATGCAGTTGTACGTGTAAGGATTTGTGAGAGGAGTGGTGGCGTCACAGACTGTTGTGTCCTGTTTCCGTTTCCTCAGCCATGGCGAGCAGAGCAGATTGCATTTGAATTTAATGTTATTGCCTTAGTTTTGGGCCAAAGTTTATTCTTTGGATTTAAAAGGTAATGTCCTTTACATTGTGGCATGACTCGCCTGGACTGGCCCATGGTCTTCTCCATGAGAATGCAAACAGAAAAATTAAGAAAAAAACATTTCTTACTTTCTGGTTTCCGAAAGTAAATGCATAAATAATATTTTTACATAAATTGTATTTTGCCAAAACTTAAGTTAAACAACTTTCAAGACAACAACTTACACTCCATGCCATGCCAAGCCATACCATCTACATCGTCATCATAGGAAGGAAAACAAGCCAGGAAACTTTTCAAATTCACAAAAACTTCAGTTGATCTTTATTAAAGTTCTTGGGTTTTTTTTTTCTCCGAAACGTATTTAAATGCAAAATAAACATTACCACTTGTGGATGTTCAAAATGCGCCAAAAGAAACAAACAAGCGGGGACAAGTCATGCACTTAGGCTGACCGTGTAGAAAGACAAGAGAAAAAATGAAAGAAAAACTGGAAAATGCAAACAATTTCCGTAGTTTTTTTAAATCAAATTTTCTTAGTTGCTGGCACTTGTATTCATTTCTAATGAAATTGACATATTTTCCTGGGGACAGCAGAAATTTCAGCGGACATTTTAGAGTGCACCCTACACAAGGAATGCAAAAGAAAAAAATTCTCAAAGGAAAATCAGAACAGCTTCAGTAATTGATGTCGAACATTTTTTCTATAGAAAAAGTCAGCCTCAGTAGTCTCTGAGGTCAAACATTTTTCTACTGAAAAAAATTGAGCCTGAGGTCTATTTCGACTTCAGTCGTCACTGAAGTCGAACTCTTTTTTCTATAGAAAAAAGTCAGCCCTCAGTGGTAACTGAGGTCGAAAACTTTTTTCTATAGAAAAAAGTCAGCCCTCAGTGGTAACTGAGGTCGAAAACTTTTTTCTATAGAAAAAAGTCAGCCCTCAGTGGTAACTGAGGTCGAAAACTTTTTTCTATAGAAAAAAGTCAGCCCTCAGTGGTAACTGAGGTCGAAAACTTTTTTCTATAGAAAAAAGTCAGCCCTCAGTGGTAACTGAGGTCGAAAACTTTTTTCTATAGAAAAAAGTCAGCCCTCAGTGGTAACTGAGGTCGAAAACTTTTTTCTATAGAAAAAAGTCAGCCCTCAGTGGTAACTGAGGTCGAAAACTTTTTTCTATAGAAAAAAGTCAGCCCTCAGTGGTAACTGAGGTCGAAAACTTTTTTCTATAGAAAAAAGTCAGCCCTCAGTGGTAACTGAGGTCGAAAACTTTTTTCTATAGAAAAAAGTCAGCCCTCAGTGGTAACTGAGGTCGAAAACTTTTTTCTATAGAAAAAAGTCAGCCCTCAGTGGTAACTGAGGTCGAAAACTTTTTTCTATAGAAAAAAGTCAGCCCTCAGTGGTAACTGAGGTCGAAAACTTTTTTCTATAGAAAAAAGTCAGCCCTCAGTGGTAACTGAGGTCGAAAACTTTTTTCTATAGAAAAAAGTCAGCCCTCAGTGGTAACTGAGATCGAAAACTTTTTTCTATAGAAAAAAGTCAGCCCTCAGTGGTAACTGAGATCGAAAACTTTTTTCTATAGAAAAAAGTCAGCCCTCAGTGGTAACTGAGATCGAAAACTTTTTTCTATAGAAAAAAGTCAGCCCTCAGTGGTAACTGAGATCGAAAACTTTTTTCTATAGAAAAAAGTCAGCCCTCAGTGGTAACTGAGATCGAAAACTTTTTTCTATAGAAAAAAGTCAGCCCTCAGTGGTAACTGAGATCGATAACTTTTTTCTATAGAAAAAAGTCAGCCCTCAGTGGTAACTGAGATCGAAAACTTTTTTCTATAGAAAAAAGTCAGCCCTCAGTGGTAACTGAGATCGAAAACTTTTTTCTATAGAAAAAAGTCAGCCCTCAGTGGTAACTGAGATCGAAAACTTTTTTCTATAGAAAAAAGTCAGCCCTCAGTGGTAACTGAGATCGAAAACTTTTTTCTATAGAAAAAAGTCAGCCCTCAGTGGTAACTGAGATCGAAAACTTTTTTCTATAGAAAAAAGTCAGCCCTCAGTGGTAACTGAGATCGAAAACTTTTTTTCTATAGAAAAAAGTCAGCCCTCAGTGGTAGCTGAGATCGAAAACTTTTTTCTATAGAAAAAAGTCAGCCCTCAGTGGTAGCTGAGATCGAAAACTTTTTTCTATAGAAAAAAGTCAGCCCTCAGTGGTAGCTGAGATCGAAAACTTTTTTCTATAGAAAAAAGTCAGCCCTCAGTGGTAGCTGAGATCGAAAACTTTTTTCTATAGAAAAAAGTCAGCCCTCAGTGGTAACTGAGGTCGAAAACTTTTTCTATAGAAAAAAGTCAGCCCTCAGTGGTAACTGAGGTCGAAAACTTGTTTCTATAGAAAAAAGTCAGCCCTCAGTGGTAACTGAGGTCGAAAACTTGTTTCTATAGAAAAAAGTCAGCCCTCAGTGGTAACTGAGGTCGAAAACTTGTTTCTATAGAAAAAAGTCAGCCCTCAGTGGTAACTGAGGTCGAAAACTTTTTTCTATAGAAAAAAGTCAGCCCTCAGTGGTAACTGAGGTCGAAATCTTTTTCAGCCCTCAGTGGTAACTGAGGTCGAAAACTTTTTTCTATAGAAAAAAGTCAGCCTCAGTAGACTCTGAGGTCGAACTTTTTTCTATAGAAAAAACTCAGCCTCAGTAGACTCTGAGGTCGAACTTTTTTCTATAGAAAAAACTCAGCCTCAGTGGTAACTGATGTAGAACTTTTTTCTATAGAAAAGAAAGATCAGTAGGGCCTGATTTCAAACTAAGTAGAGTCTAAATTCAAAAATTTTTTATAGAAAAAAGTAAGCCTCAATAGAGCCTGAGGTCGATTTTTTTAGAAAAAAGAACATTCCAGGATTACAGGGTGAGAAAAAACTGCTACAAAGTCAAACGCCATAATTTTTACATTTTTTTAAATTTTATTGAATAAAAGCAACAAATGTCGGGAAAAGCATAAAATCTTAGAATAAGTTTAGATTTGTTGAATCGGACGCCTTTGGCACGAATTATGGCCTTCAAACGGCCAATGAAACCGTCACACGCTACCCGAATGTTGCTCTGCGGTATTTTGGCCCATTCCCGGCGAAGCGCTTGCTTGAGGTGATCGACACTTTGGTATTTTTAATGCCAACCTTTGCTTTTGCTTGCTTTCCAAAAATACTCCACAAAAATACTCCAGACACGAATTGGTATACGGCTTTAATACACCCTCCAGAATATTTTAGCGATGCCACGGTCAATTAATACAAGCGGACAGCGACCATCGGCAGTTATGGCGGCTTACACCATCATCTTGGCCGGCACTTGAGTTCTGGTGGCCAACCGAAGATGCACATTTTCAGCTGACCTCTTTGGCCATTTACTTGCCATCATTTTGTTTCTTTGCAAACTGCTGGACAACGAATGTTTTCTCATCGGAGAAAACCAAATTCGACAGTTCACCACTATCGGCCAAGCGAAGCAACTCTTTAGCTCTTTTGAGTCTATTTTCCTCCTGTTGCGGTGTTGCAGCTCTTCCACTTATTGGAATTTCAATGGCTTTACCCCGAGCTCATTTTTCAATATTTGCCGAATGGAATATTGCGATATGTTCAGCTCACGAGCCATTTTTCGGTCACTGCGACGCGAGCTCCGATCAAGTCGCTTTTTTACTTTTGGAACCATTTCTGCTGATGTTATTGCTTTCTCCCGCCCACATCCTTGACGTCGGGTTACGCTACCAGTATCACGGTAACGAGCGATGGTACGAGACACAAAAGATTTATTCAAATTTAAATGCTGGAATGCTCTAACGATAGCCACTTGTGGTTTTCCAGCCAAATATAAAGAAATCACACTATCACGCTTGAATTCCATCACGAATAACTCTTTTTCTGGAAAATTCTCACCAAAATGCTTTTGTACGCTTGTAAATAATATAATGAGCTGTCACTGGAATAATTTTAACAGCTGTCGGACGAGTGGCTTGGAAATGACAGCAGTCTGAAGTTGGTTGCAGTTTTTTCATCTCACCCTGTACTACTGCAGTAGTGGATGACATGGTCGGTGACACCGTTGATTGTCCTTCTTTTTTGTCTTACCTCAGTGTTGTTTTTCTTGTGGACAAGCTATGACCACCCTGGATTGGTGCTCTTCATTAGCATTTTTCTACAAACAGTTTTTTTGCGATTTTCTTATTGCTTTTTTCGCCTCCCTTTCGTGTTGCTGCTTTCAATACAAACTAACTCTTTGCTCTTCACTTGATTTGCAATTTAATTTCCGCTCTTGTATTCGCTGCAAATTCCGAAATGAAGAAAAATACAAATCATTAGTGCATCCGAAGGAAGGAAAATACACAAAAAAACAAACAACTTCTATTCGAATAGTTACATCCATCGCTGATATGGATTTATGTTCGCAAATATCATGGCAGTTTCCTGAGAACACCGTCATTCTTCCATTTTCTATTGTTTTATCATGTTTTCATATCGTGCAACTCGTTCAAAATTTATAATCAGGATATTATGGCATTAAGCTGATTATTGTTTCTATATTTGTGAAATATTTATCCACTTTTTCCAAGGACTATGATGAATTATGTATTCAACGAAACTTGATTGAAAATGTTCTTTGTTGTCTTTTTTTCGATAGAAGAGGAAAACAGAAAACAATAACAGATAAGAAATTTTGTAATAACAAAATTGTGAATTCGAAAATAATAAATTGCAGGATGATTCCTGCTGCAGTTGTCATGCAAGTAATCAAAAATTAAAATGCATGAGGAGTCTTAACAAACAAGTTAAAAAGCAGGAAGTTCGGCCGGGCCGAACTTTGAATACCCTCCACCATATGGAACAAATTTGTAAAATTTCAAAAAAATAAAATCCTTAAAAAATTCTGTAAAAATTTTAAAAATAACGAATTTAGCCGTTGTATAGGGGTCTATACGACGTGGGCCCATTACCATATTCATAAGCCATTACCACTCGAAACTTGAAATAATCGGTGAATAATGAAGCTAAAATCATCACAAAATCGTATATAGGGAGGTACCGTTATATCGGAGCTGTGTGAAGACCTGGCCCTACATAGACAATTTTCTGTCACAGGCTGTAGCATCCATTACGAACTTCAAATACGACATCTCAAACAATTTCGGTGGGTATTGTACCTAAACTCGTCAAAATAGCGAATATAGGGAGGTACCGCTATATGGGGCCTATACGAAGACCTGGACATGCATAGACAATTTTCTGTCACAGGCTGTAGTTCCCATTACGAACTCTAAATACGTTATTTGAAAAAAATTCTTGTGAATAATGACGCTAAAATCATTAAAATACCGAATATCGGGAGGTACTGTTATATGGGGGCTATATGAAAACGTGGACCTACATGGCCCATTCACGAACTTAACTTGCCTACTGGAAAAATAAACATGTTGGCAAAATTTTAGCCTTCTATCTCAATTTGTTCGAAAGATAGCGTAATTACAACAGGCAGACAGACTGACAGACAGATGGACGGACAGACAGATAGACGGACATAGCTAAATCGTCTTAGAATTTTACGCTGATCAAGAATATATATACTTTGTTGGGTCTGACATGAGTATTTCGAGGAGTTACAAACGAAATGACAAAATTAATATACCCTCCATTGTATGGTGGAGGGTATAAAAATGTGGAGGAAAGTTATATTTTTTTAAGGAGAGAAGGATCACTATAAATCCTTGTACACTTTTGAAGTTCCAAAGAGGTGAGTTCTTTCCCAAAGAAAAATCTTTCCCCTGTGACATGGGCAGATATGAATTTCTACAAAAAAAAAGTTTTCCAAAAACATAGCCATTTTAAATAATTTTGGTAATCAAAATTTAATCCTCTCAGATGTTCCAGGGCATGCACAAGTTCCTCGTTATTTAAAAAAAAATACCACCCTAATTGATTCCCCGTAAAAGACTTAAACGCAAATCAAAACTCAAATCATGAAAATGTTCCGCTTTATTCTCTAAATGGCCAAGTAACCATTTAGCCGATTTAATGAACTCCCAATAAAAGGCAACAATAAAATTATGACTCCTCCCCGTCTTCCCCGCCACATCACCCTCCTACCCAGCCATTTATGGAATAATAACAACAAGAGGATAATAGCCAAGGACCACAAACAACAGAACAATAACAATAAAAATAATAATAATTTAGTCATCAATAAAAAGCGATTTAAAAGTCCATAACAATGACAATGATGAGCATCAGTGATACAATGGAAAGCAAACGCAGAAGAGGAAAGCAACGAGAAGGACAAGAAAAAGACAAGTGTGCAAAGTTGTCTTCCAATTGAGCTAAATATATAAGAAAAACGTTAACAAAGGACAATTGGAAAAAAAACAGGACGAAAGCAATTGAAAAACAACATTCCAAGTCTCTGGACTACGGAGGACCACAAAATAATTGTAGACATATCTCATGCCCACTTTCAACCACTTTACATTGGAAACCACTACATCGTCTTTTTTAAGCTTTAAACTCCCAATCATTACAACAAGACGGTGACAAGCATTTGGATTTCCAAACACAAGACTAAGGACATCATATTGAGGTCTTCCGGAGAAAAAAAAACAGAAAGAAAATACCAAAACAAACATTACCCCTCGTCGCAATGGATGTAAATACACGCACTCACCCACAAACAACAAGGATGGATGATTGGAACCCAAACTCCCACTGACAGAACATTGTCAGTGATTACCAGATGTAAAAAACACCCAATAACCAACACAGCAACTCTCCTCCCCCACCTTAAGACCCACTCTCTAAATGCCCTCACCAATTCGTCTTGTTGCTGGCGCTCCTTAAATGCCAGCTTAGTGTTATATCGCTTTGCAAGTCTATTTGATAACAGCGCCATGAAGATGCCACAAATAGCAACAACTCAACTGCGCCTTATTGCGACAAACAGACAACAAGTCCTCTACAACTCTGCTCTGTTGATTCCTGTTGTGATTCCCATTTCAAATGTTAGCCGGGTTTTAGCATCTTTTTGCCTCAGCTGTCTGCAGAAGGCTGCTTGCTTTCAGAAAAGAAAAAAGAAGAAGAGCTGGGGGAAGAGCGGGCGTATCGACATTCAATAAACGAAAATGTATGTTCTTCTATAGAAAAGGTTGGATGGAGATGACCTCTGAGGTTCGATTTTTTTCTATAGAAAAAAGATGACCTCGATTTGTATGGTGGAGTAACTGAGGTTCGATTTGTTTCTATAGAAAAAAGATGACCTCTGAGGTTCGATTTTGTTCTATAGAAAAAAGATGACCTCAGTAACTGAGGTTCGATTTTTTTCTATAGAAAAAAGATGACCTCAGTAACTGAGGTTCGATTTTTTTCTATAGAAAAAAGATGACCTCAGTAACTTTTTTTCTATAGAAAAAAGATGACCTCAGTAACTGAGGTTCGATTTTTTTCTATAGAAAAAAGATGACCTCAGTAACTGAGGTTCGACTTTTTTCTATAGAAAGAAGATGACCTCAGTAGCTGAGGTTCGATTTTTTTCTACAGAAAAAAGATAACCTCAGTAGCTGAGGTTCGATTTTTTTCTACAGAAAAAAGATAACCTCAGCAACTGAGGTTCGATATTTTTTCTATAGAAAAAAGATGACCTCAGTAACTGAGGTTCGATTTTTTTTCTATAGAAAAAAGATGACCTCAGTAACTGAGGTTCGATTTTTTTCTATAGAAAAAAGATGACCTCAGTAACTGAGGTTCGATTTTTTTCTATAGAAAAAAGATGACCTCAGTAACTGAGGTTCGATTTTTTTCTATAGAAAAAAGATGACCTCAGTAACTGAGGTTCGATTTTTTTCTACAGAAAAAAGATGACCTCAGTAACTGAGGTTCGATTTTTTTCTATAGAAAAAAGATGACCTCAGTAACTGAGGTTCGATTTTTTTCTATAGAAAAAAGATGACCTCAGTAACTGAGGTTCGATTTTTTTCTATAGAAAAAAGATGACCTCAGTAACTGAGGTTCGATTTTTTTCTATAGAAAAAAGATGACCTCAGTAACTGAGGTTCGATTTTTTTCTATAGAAAAAAGATGACCTCAGTAACTGAGGTTCGATTTTTTTCTATAGAAAAAAGATGACCTCAGTAACTGAGGTTCGATTTTTTTCTATAGAAAAAAGATGACCTCAGTAACTGAGGTTCGATTTTTTTCTATAGAAAAAAGATGACCTCAGTAACTGAGGTTCGATTTTTTTCTACAAAAAAAAGATGACCTCAGTAACTGAGGTTCGATTTTTTTCTATAGAAAAAAGATGACCTCAGTAACTGAGGTTCGATTTTTTTCTATAGAAAAAAGATGACCTCAGTAACTGAGGTTCGATTTTTTTCTATAGAAAAAAGATGACCTCAGTAACTGAGGTTCGATTTTTTTCTATAGAAAAAAGATGACCTCAGTAACTGAGGTTCGATTTTTTTCTATAGAAAAAAGATGACCTCAGTAACTGAGGTTCGATTTTTTTCTATAGAAAAAAGATGACCTCAGTAACTGAGGTTCGACTTTTTTCTATAGAAAGAAGATGACCTCAGTAGCTGAGGTTCGATTTTTTTTTCTACAGAAAAAAGATAACCTCAGTAACTGAGGTTCGATATTTTTTCTATAGAAAAAAGATGACCTCAGTAACTGAGGTTCGATATTTTTTCTATAGAAAAAAGATGACCTCAGTAACTGAGGTTCGATATTTTTTCTATAGAAAAAAGATGACCTCAGTAACTGAGGTTCGATATTTTTTCTATAGAAAAAGAATGACCTCAGTAACTGAGGTTCGAATTTTTTCTATAGAAAAAATATGACCCCTGTAACTGAGGTTAGATTGTTTTCTATAGAAAAAATATGACTTTAGTAACCTCGACAACAGAGATTCGATTTCTGTCTATAAAAAAAATAATTTAAAAATATCTGAGATTCGATTTTTTCTATAGAATAATGTCCTGGAGCTGCGATTTTTCTGTAGAAAAAATGACTTCAGTTATTTAGTTACTGAGGTTTGATTTTTGGATATTAACATTTTTTAAATAACAATTTTTTCAATAAGTTAAGTTATTTCTTAATGCATATGCAAATTCATATTGCCATTGGGGAAATCAGCAGAAGGGAAAGCGAACACACACACAACAAAAATAGGTTTATAATCAAAACAAATTGATCTAAGCTCCATTCAATGAGGCTGCGAATTCGAATGAAAAGAAATTAATATATTGAAAATTAGGAAAGATTTTCGGGATTTTTTTAAACAATTTAAAATACTCTATACGGAAATCGCAAATATCAGCCTGTTTGGCATCATTCTTATGTTTCTATGCTTTATAAATTATGGGTTGTAATACATAGAAAAGACATTTTAAATAATCCGAAAAAATCCACGTTTTTATCTGGGAGGACCTTGGAAAAATATCAATAAAAATGTGATATTCGACATGGAAGCCCCTTTAAAAATTTATTTTGTCCAAAAATCGATAAAGTATTATTTTTAAACCACAGGATGTGGAAATACCGTTTAAAAATATCTAAAAACTCGTTGTAAAAATATAATTTAAAAAAGAAAAAAAAAATGTTCTAAAAATACCCTAGACTGACTTTTGTCTGAAGAGAATTTCCTCTCAAAAATTGAACTTCAAAAAAAAAAATAAATAAATAAATAAATAAATCCAAAAAACAGGAATATTTCCGAGATTTTTGTTCTTTAAAAAACCCTGTATTTTTGGAACAGGAATATTTCCGAGATTTTTTTTCTTTAAAAAACCCTGTATTTTGGGTTTTCTCATAAAATAATCCTGACATATATTGTCGGATATCTTTGAAAAAGAAATTTATAAAGCCGAAATACTTCAAATATTTCTATAAAAGACCGTGGTTCTTGGTGAAAAACTTTCTTGAAATTTTAACAATGTGGTGAATTTATTGATCCAAATCGGCATCTTGCCCGAGAAATACGAGATTTTTGATTTTCAGAATTCAGAATTCCCGATTATCCTCGGATTATCTGTAAACCGAGCATCGTGATTCCCGACAACCATTCACCACAGTTGCCGCTTTTCTTCCAATCGTCTACAAAATCAGAGATCTTGTTCGAATAATACAAGATTATTGTTTTTTTTTTCCAAAAGGTTGTAACCCAAACATTGCGATCTCCTATGGCCGTTCAGAAGAATTCCCGATTATCCTCGGATAGTCTGTAAAGCGAACAACCAGCCACCAGCCACCAAAATTCCCGATTATCTTCAAATCGTGTACAACCCAGACACCCGAGACCAATCTCCAGTGCTCCGGATTGCTTTAAATTGCCTACAACCCGAAAATCATCATCGTGATCCACGACAACTTTTTACCAGAATACCCGGTTATCCTCTGATTATCTATAACCCAATCATCGTGGTCCGCGACGACAATTCATCAGAGTTCCCGATTATCTTCAAATCGTCTGCAACCTGAAGATCACCATCGTAATCACCGAAGACCCAATGTCCATTCATCAGGGTTTTCGATAATATTTAAATCTTCTACAAACCGAACGTCATCATCGTGGTCCCCGACGATCTTCAACAGAATTCCCGATTATCCTCGGATAATCTGTAATCCAAACATCGAGATCCTCGACGCTCATTCATCAGAGTTCCCGAATATCTTTCGACGTCCATTCATCAAAGTTCTCGATTATTTTTAAATCATTTGCAACCCGATTGTGGTCCCCTACGACATTTCTCCAATCCAACGTCATTATCGTGGTGCCCGAAGACCGTTCAACAGAATTCCCTATTATCCTCGGATCATCCTTAAGCCGAATATCGTGATTCTAAGACCATTCATCAGAGTTCGCGATTATTTTACAATCGTCTTCAGTTCGAAGGTCATCATCGAAATCCCCGGACAACTGATGTCCGTCCGAATTTACCCTTAGGAAAGGTAGAATTCTACTCTTTTTATTTTAAAGATTTAGTGGGTAATTATGCAGACGCTGCCTACGACTGAGCTTAACCCAGCCAACGAGAAAATCACGATACATCTTGTTGGAATTGGTGAATATTGGGTACATCAAGACAAATTTCACTTTCTATGGTTCCTCATCCTCCTTATTGGATGCTCTATTCGCTTTCTAGGAGATAATTTTGAATTCTATGTTTGATCTTTTTGATTGAGGTTGTGATAAAAAATATAACCTCAGTTATTGAAAAAATGTTAATATCAAAAAATCAAACCTCAGTAACTAAATAACTGAAGTCATTTTTTCTACAGAAAAATCGCAGCTCCAGGACATTATTCTATAGAAAAAATCGAATCTCAGATATTTTTAAATTATTTTTTTTATAGACAGAAATCGAATCTCTGTTGTCGAGGTAATTCGAACCTCAGTTACTAAAGTCATATTTTTTCTATAGAAAAAAATCTAACCTCAGTTACAGGGGTCATATTTTTTCTATAGAAAAAATTCGAACCTCAGTTACTGAGGTCATTCTTTTTCTATAGAAAAAAGATGACCTCAGTAACTGAGGTTCGATATTTTTTCTATAGAAAAAGAATGACCTCAGTAACTGAGGTTCGAATTTTTTCTATAGAAAAAATATGAAATATTCCTGTTCCAAAAATACAGGGTTTTTTAAAGAACAAAAATCTCGGAAATATTCCTGTTTTTTGGATTTTTTATTTATTTATTTATTTTTTTTTTTTTTTGTTGAAGTTCAATTTTTGAGAGAAAATTCTCTTCAGACAAAAGTCAGTCTAGGGTATTTTTAGAACATTTTTTTTTTTCTTTTTTAAATTATATTTTTACAACGAGTTTTTAGATATTTTTAAACGGTATTTCCACATCCTGTGGTTTAAAAATAATACTTTATCGATTTTTGGACAAAATAAATTTTTAAAGGGGCTTCCATGTCGAATATCACATTTTTATTGGTATTTTTCCAAGGTCCTCCCAGATAAAAACGTGGATTTTTTCGGATTATTTAAAATGTCTTTTCAATGTATTACAACCCATAATTTATAAAGCATAGAAACATAAGAATGATGCCAAACAGGCTGATATTTGCGATTTCCGTATAGAGTATTTTAAATTGTTTAAAAAAATCCCGAAAATCTTTCCTAATTTTCAATATATTAATTTCTTTTCATTCGAATTCTCAGCCTCATTGCATGGAGCTTAGATCAATTTGTTTTGATTATAAACCTATTTTTGTTGTGTGTGTGTTCGCTTTCCCTTCTGCTGATTTCCCCAATGGCAATATGAATTTGCATATGCATTAAGAAATAACTTAACTTGGCTGATATGAAATCTACTTCTACTTTTCCACCTCCTCCATCACTCACACACGCACACACCCTGGTATTTTGCTGTGGCTACATAAATGGAATAATATTTTCCATGGATACGAAATAATTCATGCCGAGCAGCGAGTACGGATGTCATTGATGATAAACAAAATCGATAGCTATTGTCTTTGAAATTAATGCAGATGAAACGAACGAAAAAAAAAACCAATCCTGCCGAAGAGGAAAAACCAAATCAAGCTGAAAATTTACAACATTCAAATCACACAAAAAAACAAACTGATAAAACAACAGCCAGACAGTAGGCAAACAGGCAAAACATACACACACTCACAGAAATGAGCAGATGATGCTGTGAGGGGGCGGGTTATTTGAATAGCACAACGATTGTTGGCGGTCCTACCACCACCACATTTAAATGTATAGCCACGTTTCGTATGAAAGATAAGAATATACTTTTCGATTTGCTTTAAAGTCATTTCGCAGTGGAGTGCCTTTCGTGCCTTCTTCGCGCTACCTCCTTTCCTTTCTTTCTTTCTAGGCCAAGATGTATTTATCCACGAAATTGCTCATTTATCTGAAGCATCCCATCAACGTATTATTCGATTTCTTGCCTTCGATATTAATCTGATCAGTTGTTTATTTTTATGTCGGTTATATTTGTTTGCTTCTTGTCGTTGTTGTATCCATTGTCCTTTTTCAGTTCTTTGAGGGTTGTTGTGTTTGTTTATTTAGTATTGTTCTCCATCCTCTCGGCTGATTATGGAGAATATTTCATGGCTTGTTGTCGCAGGACATAGAACGTATGTAAACAATTTTGTAGATATTTTTTTCCTTTAGGACATATTTTTGGAAAATTGTAAGTTTTTTAGGCAAGGCATTGTATTGGAATTGCGACTTTTTGCCCTCGCCCAATGCTACTTTACAAAATGTGGGGTAAATAAACTTTTTGTGGTATTAAATATTTAAAAATAACACAGAATTATTAAATGGATATTTTAGACTGATGAAAAGTCATCATTGCAGTTTGGAGGAGGAAAGGCGATACAGTTTTTATATTGTGACTAAAGATCTTATTTACCTCAAAGATATGTATGGTATAGAATGCTCTGTATCAGTGTTATCGAGTGACATATTGGAGAAAGTATCATGAGGACATTTGCCTTCTGTGACATGCCATAATTGTTAAATGAGATGTTTTGCTTTTAAATAAAAATAAATCTGTTCTTAGTGTCTAAAAACGCACTGCAAAATAAGTTTACACCAAGGGTTGAATTTTTTTTGTCTCCTTATAAAAGTTTTTTTTTTTTGACTTCGGCAAAAAAAATATATTTTTAAATATATATTCCAGATCCTCAGAATTGTTGTTTTTTTAATCTATATTTATGATCCTCAGAAAAATGAAACATTTTATTTGCCAACCATATAGCTAAAGAGGGTATATACCATTTAATACGGCCAAAATGTGCCTCATCGAAACATCGTTTTTAGATGCTAGGTCTCTTTGGACTAAATCCGTGGAGTCGATCCAGGGGTGTCCATCCGTCCGTCTGTCTGTCTGGCTGGTGTGCACGATAACTCTCGAAGAGAGTTCACGATTTGGTCCAATCTTGGTACATCGTAATGTTATTGTCAAACATAGATCGAGCTCTGAGATGGGCAACATCGGATCACTTCTTCTGGTACCTCCTCCACAAAAGGTTAAAATTTTCAAGGAAAATAAATTACCTTATAGGTTTTGTGCAAACTATGCAAATCTCAAAATTTTTGTCCGTGCTACGTCAGATGCGAAAAACAATATCGGCTAATTAAAGTACCTCCCAAAAGGGTAAAAATTTGGAATAGGTATAACTCTTACACACAAGATCTGGTAGATAGGACATATCAGTCAATTCCTTCTGGTACCACTTCCTACAACAGGTCAAAAATTTTGAATAGCCGCGAAGCGCGTAAAACTCGAAATGAGCATTCGATTCCTTTCAAATTCGGCAAAATTTATACAAGACCTGGTGAGAAGTTGGAATATATCGGCCCACTCCTTCTGGCATCTCTCACACAAGGGTTCAAAATTTGGAATAATTGTAGCTCTTAAAAATGTGAAATAAGAGTTCGATTGTCTTCGTATTTCACGCATCGTAATATTTTGAAACAAGATCTGGTGCGAAGATAGGATATACCCTGGTACCTCCCCCTACGACGGGTCAAAATTTTGAATAGCCGCGAAGCCCGTAAAACGGAAAATGAGCATTCGATTCCTTTCAAACTCGGCAATATTTCTACTAAAACAAGACCTGGTGCGAAGTTGGAATATATCGGCCCACTCCTTCTGGTATCTCTCGCACAAGTGGTCAAAATTTGGAACAATTGTAATTCTTATTAAATGTGAAATTAGAGTTCGATTGTCTTCCAATTTCACACATCGCAATATTTTTAAAAACACAAGATCTGGTGCGTAGGTGTGATATACCAGTCTACTCCTTTTGGTACCTCCCCCACAACGGGTCAAAATTTTGAATAGTAAAATGGAAAATGAGCATTCGATTCCTTTCAATCTCGGCAATATTTATACCAAGAACAAGTATGAAGATGGAATATATAGAGCCACTCCTTCTGGTATCTCTCCACAAAGGGTCAACGTTTTGAATAACCGGCACGATCATAAAATGTGAAATAAGCCTCCGATTCATTTTAAGCTAGACACGTTCCAGTATTTCCACTAACACAGGATCTTCTGTGGAGATGGAATATATAGATTCACTCCTTCGGGTCACTTCCCAACAAGAGTAGGTAGCATGGTTTTTATAAGAAAGCACGTATATGGATTTTCCTATTGAAAGTATGTCAGAACACATTTCGCAATTTGTATTTGTAATAGAATTTATATTTGGGATTTTAGAATTATTTGGCTACAGGCTTCTCCATGTAATAAATCCTGTGTTTTGATTTTTACGTTTTAATACCCCGTCTTCACCATAATATGTTTCCTCGAAATATTAATTTTAGACCCCACAAAGTACAAAGTACATACATTCTTGATCAGTATAAAATTTTATGTTGACTTGGCGATGTCCGTCCGTCTGTGGAAATCACTCTGGGATTATTACATTTTTTTTATATATACGGACAAGTTTTGGTATAGACTCCAGATATGATTTGTGTCACAGTTTTCACAGCAATTGTTTTAAATTTGGTATTTGGATTTCGAACTGGGTACTGCCTCCCATGACGGAAAATTACCTCTCCAAGTCCACATTTCCGAAAAGTTCTTCAATAACTGAACCTTCTTATATTCGGTATTTTGACGACTTTAGTCACACTTTTCACCAGAATTATTTCAAATTCGAAATTTGGAGTTCGCTTTGGGCATTGCTTCCTATGACATACAAGTTCACACCTTCGTGTAGCCCCCATATAACGATTCCTCCCATGTACGGTATTTTCATGATTTTGAAGATTTTTTTGTTACATTTTGTAGGTTTTGAAATTTAGCTTAGAAATTTGATTACTTCAAGAATTGGTATAAAAAATGAATTGTTATAAAAAATGAATTGGTATAAGAAATTTAGACATTTCCTTTAAACAGGGATGTAGGGAATTTCACCTATAATCCGCAATCCGGTCCATTGAAGAAATATGAAAAATCACGATAAAGCCCACAATATTTGACGTAGAGCTTCAAAATTTCGCGGAAAACTTTGTACTGTGTCTAGGATGGTTGAAAATGAGATACATTGGTCCATGTTTTTGTATAGCACCCATATAACGATACCTCCCGATATTCGGTATTTTGATGGTTTTCGCCACATTTTTCACCAAATTTTGCTAAAAATTGATATTTGTGATAATGGGTTCCAGCTCCGGTGGCGAAACATTGTATGTATAGGCCCACGCTTTGGTATAGCCCCCATATAACTGTACCTCCCGATATTTGGTATTTTGATGATTTTTGCCACACTTTTTCACGGATTTGTCTGAAAATTTGTGTTTGTATGTCATAATGGGTCCTAGTTCGTGTGGAGAAGCATTGTATAATGGGTTCCAGCTCCGGTGGATATTCGATATTTTCATAATTCAGTCTCATTTACCCACGAAATTGTTTCATATTTGGTATTTTAGAAGATTTGGTAGATGACAATCCTCGAAGTATAAAATTTTCTATAGAGGTTCCCGTTTTGGTATGGCCCCCATATAACGGCCCCACCCACTTCATGGTGTTTTGAATACTACGATTAAGGTTTCAACACACATCGACGTAGCACTATACGCTAATCATGAATATAGTGGGGTCTCAAAAGAATATAGTCTCCATTTTATGGTAGAGGTTATATAAATATGCTATCCAACACATCTACAAACTTTCATCTTTTTTACGCATTTTTAATTCATTTTACATGAAACTTCACAACAAAGATGATTCGCATTGCAGCATTGTGTCCCGCTTAATTGCATTTGCTCATTTGTTGGCCAAAGTAAGTGTACGGGTAACAGGATACTTTTAAATAGCCAATAGTGTTACACTTCCGGGCTCTCCCTTCCTTCCTCGTTCTCCTCCTCTTCCCTCCTCTCCAGCCAGCACATTATTACGCATAAATTATTACAGTTAGGCTGGCTGGGTTGACAGTAAGAGACCACTTACATCATCATTAAAGTGGTTAAGTGAAATATTTTCAGAGGGCACACACACACACAGTGACACACATTTACACTCAAATGAATGCCAGGAGATACTTATATAAATACCAAGGAAGATGAGCAGAAGAGTGGTCCCTAGCCTATAAAAGCAAAGGCAAAACTTTCTCCCCTTCTTAAAATATGGACATTATTTTATTCGCACTACTTTTGTGTGAAAGTCTGGATGTGTGTGTGTATCATGATGACCCCTGCAAATAGTTGGTCATATGCCTGCCATGAAATAATCGTAAGTTTTTTTTGCTGTCTCCGTTTTCTTTATCCTTAGAAAATAGACTACATAATCTTGTGAACGACAAAAAAAACTATGGAGGTAATTTTGAAATTTGTATTTATGAGACTTTTTCTTAGTTTGTTCCTTTGTTCCACGGATTTCATTGTGGTGTGAATTTTTGTGAGCATCCACAAAGAAGACAGAATTTAGATGGGCTAGAGTGAATTTGGGAAACCCTAAATGAAGTTTTTGTGGCATAGCACCGGCGAGAGAGAACTTTGTTGTCTGCTCTAAACATTCTTTCTCTTCGGAAGAAATTGAGGCAGAAGAGCTCAAGATTTTTTCGAGAGAAGAGCTCTCACTCTTTCTCTTCCAAAGAAATTGACTAAAAACAGCTCAAGATTTTTCAAGAGAAGAAAGGCCTTCTCTGAATAAAACTTAAAGTTCTTCTCTACGTGAGAGTTAATGGGTAGGGCTATTCTGGATAGATAATCCTTAAAATCTTTTTCAAAAACTGACGATATAGAACATTGCTGACTGATATAATCACTCTATCTTCCGAAGAAATTGAGAGCTCAAGGTATTTTCTACAGAAAAGCTGTAGGCCTTCTTGAAATAAAAATTAAAGGTCTTCTCTACAGGGTTAAATGAAAAAACTGCAACCAACTTCAGGCTGCTGTCATTTCTAAGCCACTCGTCCGACATCTGTTAAAATTATTCCAGTGACAGCTCATTATCTTGTTTACAAGCGTACAAAAGCATTTTGGTGAGAATTTCCAGAAAAAAAGTTATTCGTGATGGAATCAAAGCGTGAATTCTTTATATTTGGCTGGAAAACTTCTAGGGGTTATCGTTAGAGCACTCCAGCATTTAAATGTGAATAAATCTTTTGTGTCTCGTACCATCACTCGGTAACGTGATACTGGAAGTGTAGCCCGACGTCAAGGTAATGGACGGAAGAAAACAGCAACATCAGCAGAAGTGGTTCGAAAAGTAAAGAAGCGACTTGATCGAAACCCGCTTTGCAGTTGCAGAAAAATGGCTCGTGAACTGAACATATCGCTATATTCCATTCGGAAAATATTGAAAATGAGCTCGGGGTAAAGCCATTGATATTCCAAAAAATGTAAGAACTTACACCGCAACAGAAAGAAAATAGCCTCAAGAGTTACTTCGCTTGGCCGAAAGTGGTGAACTACCGAATTTGGTTTTCTCCGAAGAGAAAACTTTCGTTGACCAGCAGTTTGTAAACAAAGATAATGATCGTCTTTACTTCCCAAAGAGGTCAGCCAAAAATGTACACCTTCGGTTGGCCACCAGAACTCAAGCGCCGGCCATGGTGATGGTGTGGGCCGCCGTTGGTCGCTCTCCGCTCGTATTAATCGACCGTGGCATCAGAATAAATGCCGAATATTATTGCGAAAATATTCTGGAGGGTGTATTAAAGCCTTGGGCACGCAAACATTTTGACCACAGACCATGGACATTCCAACAGAACTCAGCACCATTGCACTCAGTACAAGCCACCTAAGAATGGTTATAAAATGAGCTTCCTCGCTTCAATTCCAGCGCACAATAGCCACCAAAATCTACGGATACCAATCCGTTGGACTATTGTGTCTGGAGTATTTTGGAAAGCAAGGTTGGCACTAAAAATAAACAAAGTGTCGATCACCTCAAGCAAGCGCTTCGCCGGGAATGGGCCACAATACCGCAGAGCAACATTTGGGCAGCGTGTGACGGTTTCATTGGCCGTTTGAAGACCATAATTCGTGCCAAAGATGACCAATTCAAAAAATCTAAACTTATTCTAAAATTTGATGCTATTTCCGACATTTTTTTGCTTTCATTCAATAAAATTAAAAAAAAAGTAAAGATTATGGAGTTTGACTTTGTCGATTTTTTTATCTCACCCTGTATATGAGAGTTCACTAGTTGGGCTCTTCTCTATAGACAAACTCAGGGTGTCCTCCAAAGAAAACTTCGAATTTAACACCCATTACTTGGTCACTTTTTGTTTTGGCCAAGGTGTCACAAATCCTCTTGCCAACCCAACATACCTTCCTCTTCCATAGAAGACCTCCAATAAAAAGTGAAAAGAAGAAAACCTCCGAAAACAGCCTAAAAGAATTTCTCCCCATTTTATGGCTAGGGAAACTGTTGCAGCGGCAAAAGGATCAGCCGAAAAACTCTTTTCATTTTGTTAAGGAGAATTAAAGTTCGCATTAGGAAAACTGGAAAGCTGCTGCAAAAACTTTCCTTTTTCCCACCAAAAAATCCATGGGAAATTATGTTCCCTTGGATTTTTGGTTTAAAGGCAAATGCGCTTTTGTTATTCTATTTTTCTTAATTCGCGAAGTTCGGATGGCTGACTAGGCTAACCAAAAGAGAGAAAATAGAAACGAACACGTTGCCTGTGTCTATTTGGGGAATAAGGCCTGGCGTTAAATTACTTGAAATTCCTAAGGGCATAAAATAGCCGGGCTTTCTTCTTTTCTTTTTCAGCTAACCTCCTAATACAAATTGCCAAGGAGTATGGAAATGGAAATGGCTACAAGAATTTCCATTTCAAACAGACATTGGAAAATAGGCCAGAATTGCAATCACAATTTTGCTCGGAGAAACCCCAACAATTTGCAGATAAAAGGAATTTGAAAATTAATGGGATATTGATTGGATGCAGGGAATTATGGAGGATAAATCATTATTTTGTAATCACTGCTCTCAGTGGGAGCCCATGGAATACCATTGTCATTCTTCAAATAACACTTGGCAATTTTTCACTAACCACCATCATCATCGTCCTCATCATCATCAGTGTTATTATCATCATTCCTTCACCTTTTCTGCTGTTCGCCAAAACTTGATTAGCATAAATAAACACTTAAACGTCAGTCAACAAATTTCATAAACAGACGCCAGTCGCTCTACCTTTGTTGTCAGTGGGGCATCATCAGCGTAGTTAATATTGACCTGTCGGCTGGTGGCCACTTTGATGTTATGTTTCGGCTCTACAAAAGACCATTAAACTCATTAGCCCACAAATATTAAATGGTAATTTGAGACATTATTCACGAGATGGCCCTGGGAGGACACTCCAACAAAAAGGTATACCAACGCACAGCACTCTATTAGTTTGAAGAGCGCTGCTGTTGTTGTTCAATTAGTTTAGAGTGATTAGAAGGGAGAGCTAGCTACTGCAGCTTAAGTAAATTAGGGGAAAATTTATGCAGACAATAATTAAGGTTGATTTACAAGGATATGAAAATTTAAGAACTCTCTTTTGAGAAGTGGATAGAGAAGATACTTGATTGCTCCATAGAACAGTCGGAGTCTTTCGTAATTGAAACATTCTTAGTCTTTATAATAAATGAGTTCTCTAGATATACGAAATTTCAAGGTTTCCTTCATCGAAGATCTCTCTAGGTCTTGTAGAAGTCCAAAAGGTCTAATAAGTCTTCAAATATATAAAAATAGCTCTCTTCATTAAAAAAACTCTCTAGATTCTTTTCACGAGAACAGCACTGGGTTTTATTAATGAAAACCTTAAGGTCTACTTCGGGGTCTTCTTCATAGAAAGGCTCCCAATGTCTAAAAATGTCAAGATCTTTAAAAAAGAGCTCATTGTCTTCTCCTTCTTCATAGAACAGCTTCCGAGGTCTTCCTTAAAAGAAGAGCTCATTTCTCTTCTTCATTGAATAGCTCTCGAGGCCTTATTCCCAGAAGAGCACCCGAGTTGTTCTCTAGAAGATCTCAAGAGCTATTCTTCTTAGAAGAGCGTTCCAGGTATTCCTTTGAAAAAAGCTCTCGAGGCCTTTTTCATAGACGAGCTCTTAGGAGCCTTAGGTCCCCTAGGTTTTATATATAGAAGCGCTAAGGACATCTTTGTAATAGATCTCTAGGTCTTCTTCATCTTCTTATTCATTGAAGAGCTCCAGCTCTTCTTCATAGATGAGCATAAGGTATTCCCCATAGAAAAGCTCAAAAAGCTCTTCTCCATAGAAAAACTAAAAAATCCGTTCTCAAAAAGTTCTTCTCCATAGAGAGATCAAAAAGCTCTTCAACATAGAAAAGCTCGTCCCAATACAAGTGTTCAAAAAACTTTTATCCGTAGATCTCAAAAAGCTTTTCCTCATATAAGAGCTCAAAATGCTCCTCGTCACAGATGAGCTCAAAAAGCTCATCTTCATAGATGAGCCGAAGCTTTACAGATGAGCTGAAGCTCCACTTCCCTATTTATATGAGCCGAATCTCCTCTTCTCCTTTATAGATGAGCTGAAGCTCTTCCTCTTCTCTTTTACAGATGAGCTGAAGAAGTTACTCTTCATAGATGAGTCAAGAAGTTCCTATTCATAGATGCGCTGAAGCTCTACTTCATAGATGAGCTGAAGATCTTTTTCGTAGATAAGCTGAAGCTCTTCTTCATAGATGAGCTGAGCTTAAGGTCTTCCGCCTAGAAGAGCTTGAGGTCTTCCGCCTAGAAGAGCTTGAGGTCTTCAGCCTAGAAGAGCTTGAGGTCTTCCGCCTAGAAGAGCTTGAGGTCTTCCGCCTAGAAGAGCTTGAGATCTTCCGCCTAGAAAAGCTTGAGATCTTCTGCCTAGAAGATCTTGAGGTTTTCTGCCTAGAAAACCACGAGGACTTCTGCCTAGATGAGCTTGAGGTCTTCTGCCTAGAAGATCTTGAGGTCTTCTACCTAGAAGATCTTGAGGTCTTCTGCCTAAAATAGCTTGAAATCTTCCGACTCGAAGAACTTGAGGTCTTCTGCCTAGAAGATCTTGAGGTTTTCTGCCAAGAAAATCATGACGACTTCTGCCTAATAAGAGCTTGAGGTCTTCTGCGTAGAAGATCTTGAGGTCTTCTGCCTAGAAGATCTTGAGGTCTTCTGCCTAGAAGATCTTGAGGTCTTCTGCCTAGAAGATCATGAGGACGCATAGAAGAGCTCAAAGCTCTTCCTCAGAGAAGAACTCAAATCTTTTCCTCATATAAGAGCTCAAAAAGTTCTTGTCTTCATGTTCACATTTTAAAAATAGCTATTGGCCTTCCTCATAGTATATACATGGACCGTCTCCATAGACATCCTCTACGATCCCAAGAAAGGAAGACTTGAAGGTCTTCTACATAGAAGATCTCGATGTCATATGCTTAAAATACCTTAAAGACGTCTTCACGGAACTTCTTTTGAATACATTAGTCCAAGTCTTTAGTTTAAAAAATAAGCAAGATCTTCAATTTTTCAAAGCTAATTCAACAAAAGTACTTCTTTAAAAATTCCAAATTTTTGCTCTCCCGCCTTTTACTCCGATTTTCTATTAATTTCGTTACAATTTTTTCTTCCGAACGGATTCATTTCAATTTCATTTGCAACATTGCTTTCTACGCTGATTTCGTTGTCTGCCCAAAAAGGAAAAAAAAACAACGAATTGCAAATAAACTAAACCAAAGTCATAAAATATACAATACCGACCAACGGAGCTATGCCATTCGGTGTTTTTTTTTTGGGGAACAATACCCATGGAACAAAAGCCACTCCAATATGAATGGTTGCATTTTCGAAGTGAAGCTTTACAATACACCAGTTGGCAAACACACTCGCAAATAGCTGCAATGGAATATTGGAACTGCTACTGATGTTGTTATTGTTGTTGCTGGTGGAATGGTGATGGTATTGGTGTTGGTGTAACCAAAAAATGGCCATAAATTTCAATTTTATCATGATTACCAAAGTAAAAATGCATTAAGAATATTTTCCACGAAAAAAAACAGCAGAAAGCTGAGGAGAAGCAGCTAAGCGAAAATATTTCATAACCACAACTTGCCGTTCTCTCGGTCATGAAAACGCTCAGCAATGGCATGAGTGAAGGAATGAATGGATGAATGAATAGCCATGGAATATGGATGGGAAACAAGTGACCAATATTTAGGATTTTATTCGGAACTTATATGAACGAATGGCAGCCAAAAAAGTGTGAAAAGCGAAAAGCTGTGGCAAAATGCTAAATAAGGACAACAACAACAAACTCAACAAAAACCTCAAACCTCCTGAAAATGTGACCACACACCACAATGTCCTTAAACTTGAATATAAGTGAAAAGTCATGGCAAGGATGCACTTAAAATAATAAAGCACAACCCAGTCTTCCTGTAGGGGGTGGGGGTAGGGAGAGCCAGAGGGGAGTCCGAAATGTTAATGCAAAAACATGACAAAACAAATTATTTATGTTTCGCTGAGTGTTTATTGCTTTAACACTCAACCCGCCACTTGAACGGTGGTTCCACGGATGTGTTGGCTGATGTGGCGGCAAGAGTTAAAGAGTCATCTTGCCACACACACACCCAAACACTCGCACTCAAACTTGCCACACTTTCACTGGCTTATTTGTTTTTACTGCCACAATGACACTTAAATTTGCATAGAGCGGAAGTCAAGGGATGTTGTTGTTCGGTTGTTGCTGCCTTTCGTATGTTGCTGCTGCTCTTCCTCCTGAATGGCTTTTGTTTTGTTTCGTTTTTTTTTTCGTTCAAATGGAACAAAAATCTTTATGGAAATTCATCTTAGGTGTTGAAAGCACACATAGATGCTACTTTTTTTGTTGTTTTAGATGCTGCTGTTCTTTTGGTTTGCGAATGCCTGAATAAACAACTGACAATTTTCGTTAGATTTCATTTGCACAGTTTTCAAATGCACATTTCATGATTTAGAGATTTATTTTCATATTTCGAGGCTAGTTCTTATTTTCGCTTTTTTTTTTAATTACTTTAATGCCTCAAAATAGTTTTGCATGCATTTTTTAAATCTTATATAAAATATTGGAGTCCTTGCAAGGGTTTAGTCCTTGGGCAACATTTCTAGATTTCTAGATTACAGATTGTATAGGGGCAGAAGGGAGAGAGTGAGAATGAGGCCTTCTGGAAATGGAAGTTCGCACAGAAGGACAGAGGGTCATTTATGTAGACTTGGGGTCTACAAATTTCGATATTCCTTTATGTATTCGGATCTCAATATATCATCCATGACATAAAAAGTTTTCAGTGCGCTATTTGTACTTAAAGGGTACGAAATGTAGACTTCGACACAAATTTTACAGCACGGAAATGGCTACGGTCTTGCTGCAACGGCAAAAAAAAAAAAGCAGACTTAGTAGACAATTGTACTTTTCGGGTACAAATCGATCTGAAAGGTACAAACTGATACAGCAACGTTATTTGTGATCCACAAGATGGTGTAGAGATTTTTCTACCCTCAGCCATATGGCTACAGAGGGTATATATCATTTGGTACAACCAAAACGTGACTCATCGAAATAACTGGTTTAAGACCCTACGTCTATTTAGACCAGATAAGTCTCAGGACATTTGCTGACAAACTAGCGATTGCCTTCCGTCCGTCTGTATGCCTGTCTGGCTGGTGCGCACGACAACTCTCGAAGGGAGTATCCGATTTGGTCCAAACTTGGTACATCATAAAATTATCATCTAACTTAAATCGAGTTAGGAGATGGGCAACATCGATCCACTTATTCTGGTACCTCCCACACAAAAGGACGAAATTTTCAAAAAAAAAAATATTTTACTGCACAGAAAGAGAAAGAATAATCCGATTTTGTCCCAACTTTGCACTACTAAGTTGCATAAGTATAAATAAAATAGGTCCACTCCATCAAGTACCCTCCCCACAAAGGGTAAAAATGTTGAATAATTATAACTCTTAAAACATGTGATGTAAATATCTGATTGTCTTCAAAATACACACAACACAATATTTGCATTAACCCATTAAGACCCTACGTCTATTTAGACCAGATAAGTCTCAGGACATTTGCTGACAAACTAGCGATTGCCTTCCGTCCGTCTGTATGCCTGTCTGGCTGGTGCGCACGACAACTCTCGAAGGGAGTATCCGATTTGGTCCAAACTTGGTACATCATAAAATTATCATCTAACTTAAATCGAGTTAGGAGATGGGCAACATCGATCCACTTATTCTGGTACCTCCCACACAAAAGGACGAAATTTTCAAAAAAAAAAAATATTTTACTGCACAGAAAGAGAAAGAATAATCCGATTTTGTCCCAACTTTGCACTACTAAGTTGCATAAGTATAAATAAAATAGGTCCACTCCATCAAGTACCCTCCCCACAAAGGGTAAAAATGTTGAATAATTATAACTCTTAAAACATGTGATGTAAATATCTGATTGTCTTCAAAATACACACAACACAATATTTGCATTAACCCACGGTCTGGTGAGAAAATGGAATATATCGGTCCACTCCTTCTGATACCTCCCCCACAAAGGCTCAAAATTTTGAATAACCAAAACGATTATAAAATCTGAAATCAACATTCGGTTCCCTTCATATTTTACACATCCCATTATTTCTACTAACACAAGACCTGCTGTGAGGATGGGATATATCGGTCCACCCCTACTGGTACCTCCCCCACAAAGAATCAGAATTTTGAATAGTCATGAAACTCGTAAAACGCGAAATAAGCATCTGGTTCTCTTCAAACTACACATACCACAATATTTTTATTAACCCAAGGTCTGGTGTGAAAATGGGATATATCGGTCCACGACTTCTGGTACCTCCCTTACAAAGGGTCAACATTTTGATTATCCATGAAGCAACATGGATCCGATTTCAACACAAGACATGTTATAGAGACTGTAGAGATCGGACCATTTCTTCTGGCACCTCCCCACATAGGGTTCAAGATTTTTGAAAAACAAAACGCTCAAAGAAAGCGAAATAAGCATCCAACTCTCTTCAAATTTCACACACACAAACATTTTTGCTGACACAAGATCTGTTGTGAAGATGATATACAGGGTGAGATGAAAAACTGCAACCAACTTCAGACTGCTGTCATTTCTACTCGCCACTCAAACGACAGCTGTTAAAATTTTTCCAGCATTTAAATGAGAATAAATCGTTTGTGTCTCGTACCATCGCTCGTTACCGTGATACTGGTAGCGTAGCCCGACATCAAGGAAGTAAAAGTGGACGGAGAAAACACCAACATCAGCAGAAATGGTTCGAAAAATAAAGAAGCGACTTGATCGAAACCCGCGTCGCAGTGGCCGAAGAATGGCTCGTACGCTGAACATATCGCAATATTCCATTCGGCAAATATTGAAAAATGAGCTCGGGCTAAAGCCATTAAAATTTCAAAAAGTGCAAGAACTTACACCACAACAGAAAGAAAGTAGGCTCAAAAGAACTAAAGAGTTGCTTCGCTTGGCCGAAAGTGGTAAACTGCCGAATTTGGTTTTCTCCGATGAGAAAACATTCGTTGTCCAGCAGTTTGTAAACAAACAAAGGGGTCAGCTGTAAATGTGTACCTTCGGTTGGCCACCAGAACTCAAGCACCGACCATGGTGATGGCCGCTCCGCTCGTATTAATCGACCGTGGCATTAGAATAAATGCCGAATATTATCACGAAAATATTCTTGAACATTCCAACAGGACTAAGCACGATCGCACCCAAGAATGGTTACAAAATGAGGTTCTCGCTTCAGTTCCAGCGCACAATGGCCACCAAAATCTCCGGATACCAATCCGTTGAACTACTGTTTCTGGAGTATTTTGGAAAGCAAGGTTGGCACTAAAAAATACCAAAGCGTCGATCACCTCAAGCAAGAGTTTCGCCGAGAATGAGCCAAAATACCGCACAGCAACATTCGACATTTTCATTGGCCGTTTGAAGGCCATAATTCGTGTCAAAGTTGATCAAGTCGAACAAATCTAAACTAATTCTATAATTTTTGCTATTTCCGCTATTGATGCTATAAGTATGTATAGAATACCTCCATTCTATCTAAAGCAAAGTCTGAAGGTTTTTGGTCCCTATTTCTAGATACCTTTCAATAACCGGTCCTTTAAATATCCTTCACACATGAAAAATTCGTATGTGACGCTATAGAAAATATACCATGAAAATTTTTCCACAAATACCGTTCGAAATCATTTCAAATGGGGGCCTTACTAGAAGAAAAATTTGTTCAATATAAAAAATACAAAACTGGCAACAAGTAGCCATTTCGGAGGATAGCGGCCCCAAGCAATGCCAACCAACGTATGTCGCTGGTGGAGGACATAAGAAGTATTGATCTGGAGGGCTATGAAGGCCCACGATTCCTCCTGATTTTGTGAAATATTTTTTATTCACCATTTTCAACGAAGTCAGATGTAATTCGATATCTAATCACTGCGAGATTGGTACCTAACGGCTAAGAAAAGTACACCTAGCCACCAAATCGACAGCATAAGAAAAGCTACAGTCTTGATATTTTTAACCGAGCCAACCCTATTGCAAAGTGGTGACAACGCCGCAGATTTTGTAAAAAATACTTTTAGGGTACAAAATGTCCTAAATGGTACAAACTGATACAGCAGTGTTATGGATATCCGTACGAAAAGAACGAACGAAAAATACTAAAAGGTTCAAGACTTTTTGTGAGCGTTTGGAAAGATTCGTAATTCTACAATTTTTTTTATGAGTGCCGCCTTTGGTGTGAAAGGATAATGCGATATTTTTCGGGAGTTCGCATTAAATAGGTACAATATTATTCTTGTGATATGGGTAAGTGCTGAACTGGCACAAGCGAATCGAATTCTGGTACAAGATGTGAAGATGTTTCCGTACAAAGTCCAGATGGTGCATCAGCTGTTAGCAGCTGACCGCCAATCGCGTCTAACATAAGCTAAAGCCATCCTTATTCACCACCAAAAATAGACCCATTTTCCATCTTAGGGGTACGTAAATACGGAAAATGTGTGCTTCTGAGGCACGCCATTACACCCGCTCATAGTCAGTCAAATTCTCCTTCAGAGGAGAAGTGCTCTCCATTCCAATATTCAGAATTCCACTACTAATTTTTGCATATAAAGTATTTGATACCAAGCCAAAAATACGTACATCAGTCTATTTTGGTACGCATTTTCAAAAAATCCATCTTCAAAAATCATCAAAAATCCATGAACACCCAGCTTTTTCTTGGCAATCGGAAAAAGTCTTATATCAAATCAAAACTCCTATGGCTCTAATAGCTGTACTCTGGACGTTCTGTGTGTAAAAGAATATCTTCTATGCCTCTGCTATTATTACCAGACCTTTCATAGATTTTCTAAATATTACCGTTTCCCTAGCAAATGATTTTCCTCCCTCTATTTTCTCTGCCATCCAAAACTTATTTTAAAGAATTCAAAACTACAGACAACAAACATACGCTCCCAGGGAGACACTGAAAAATGAACTCTGCCGGTGAATTATGAGCTTGAACACAACAGTTTTTTAGAAAATCCGTGCTTGATAATAGAGATTAGTTCGTGGTATTGTAAACAAGTTTGCTATGTCAGGCCATGGCTGTTACAACTGGTATTGGTTTAAACATTTTTGGACTATCCAAACACACGCACACACATCCACACACACGGGGCCATGTAAACCAGATTAAATTCAAAGATAATGATTTTCACTTTATTTGAATTGGGTTTTTTTTTTTTGGTTGCGACTTGAAGAAGAAAAAGGGGTTGGCCTTTCTCTTTTTAAAGCCAAAACTTTGAGTGGCGAGCACGTAACGCAGAACTTAATAAAAACTTGTGTTACAACTTTTGGCCAAGATGCTGATGCAACTTAACCTAATAATCGCTTGCGTGGGAGGAGATATGCTCACAACAAGCTAAGAGAAATTGGGTAAATATTTTTCGAAGTCAGATTAACATTTTTGAAGGACATGTAAGGTAATGTAAATATTTATCAGAGTCACACACAGCAGCAAACCAACCCCCCTCTCTGTGTTTCTCCACAAGGCAGGCCATAAATTTTCAACAAAACTATGCTATAAATTCTCGACAAAAATTTAAATAATATTTCTACGTGCAACACAAAAAAAA
This sequence comes from Musca domestica, assembly GCF_030504385.1. Classification (NCBI taxonomy): domain Eukaryota; kingdom Metazoa; phylum Arthropoda; class Insecta; order Diptera; family Muscidae; genus Musca; species Musca domestica. The sequence goes on from NW_026712257.1 coordinate 920,013, forward strand.
AACCGAACAACAACTTTGAAACATTCTGGGATAAATTGTAGATTTGTCATTAAAGGGGCCGAATGTAAAATTGCCTTTGAATTGAGTTAAAGGACATTCACAGCAGAAGCGAGGGAGGAGAAGGAGGAGGTGAAAGATTGCAAAATAATGGAAATATCTTTGTGTTAATGTCATAAAGTGTTGAGAATTTAATTTTTCAAATCATAAATCACAGCAACAATTAAGAGAAAACTATTTTCATGTTGTTGTTGTTTCCTTTGCCAAAGGACATTTTCTGTGTGTGTGTCTGATTCCTTTGCATTTGAATGTTTGTAGGTCTCTTTTTTTCAAATTGTCGAAGAGTTTCCTTTTCCAACCTACACTCAAACACACACACACACTTACAACACACAGCCAAGGACATAATCATTTGCTCGTATAATAACAGCAGTTTTTGTTGATATCCTTTTTTGTTGTTGTTTTTATTTTTGTCCATTGCTCTTTTGTTTCTGGTTCAGCAGATTATAAATTTGTAACTCTTTCTTTTTTTTTGCTCTGTTTTGCATAATGTAATCATAATCAAATAAAGCCAAACAAATGTACAACTGAATAAAATGAAAAAAAAAATTTACAGGACACACAAATGTGTGTACATATATGTATGGTTTACAGACATACATATATATGCGATGTAGAAAAGAGCGTGGGAGGTATTTTATATTTTGAGACCAGTTAATATAAGCCTTGGTTCTTTACTTTTAAGAATCATGATTTTCGAATTTAATTTTTAAGGGATTGTCTTATATTTGATATTTTATTCAGGTATCTGCTCTGTATTTTATAATCCGATCCCTAATTTTTTTCTTGGTTTATATTCCAAAAAGTTTGTCCAATACGGTTGCCTCCTGAAAAATCCCTTTGGGTCAGCATTATTTTGAAGAAGTATTTTCAAACCCTCAGCCATATGGCTATAGAGGGTATTTATCACTTTATACGGCCAAAAATGCCTCATTTTAACAACGGTTTTAGACCCTAGGTTTCTATGGACCAAATCCGTTTCGGGACTTTTGGTGTCAATATAGCGATTCTGTCCCTCCGTCTGGCTGGTGCACAAGATGACTCTCGCGATTTGGTCCAAACCTGGAGCATCGTAATATTATTAGCAAACTTAAAACTCACAAAAAGTCGAACTTTTTATACCCTCAGCCATATGGCTAGAGAGGGTGTATATCATTTGATACGGCCAAAATGTGCCTCATCGAAAAAACGGTTTTATACACTAGGTATCTTTGGACCAAATCCGTTTCAGGACATTTGGAGTGGATCTAGAGATGCCCGTACGTCCGTCTGTCTGTCTGTCCGGCTGGTGCACACGATAACTCTCGAAGGGAGTATCCGATTTGGTCCAAACTTGATGCATCGTAATATTATTATCAAACTTAGATCGAATTCGGAGATGGGCAACATCGGTCCATTTCTTCTAGTACCTCCCTCACAAAAGGTCGAACTTTTTATACTCTCAGCCCTATGGCTACAGAGAGTATATATCATTTAATACGGCCAAAATGTGCCCCATCAAAATAGCGGTTTTATACCCTAGGTCTCTTTGGAACAAATCTGTTTCAGGACATTTTGAGTCGATCTAGAGATGTCCGTACGTCCGTCTGTCTGTCTATCTGGCTGGTGTGCACGATTACTCTCGAAGGGAGTATCCGAATTGATCCAAACTTGGTACATCGTAATAATATTGTCAAACATAGATTGATTTCAGAGTTGGGCAATATCGGTCCCACTCCTTCTGGTACCTCCCCCACAAAATGTCAGAATTTTCAAAGAAAATAATTTACTGCACAGAAAGAGAAAGGATAATCGGATTATGCTCCAACTTTTCAAATTCCAACATTTGCATCAATGCAAGTTCAGGTGCAAAAATGGACAATATCGGTTCACTCCATCAAGTACCTCCCCCCAAAGGGTCAAAATTTTGAATAATTATAACTCTTATAAAATGTGATTCCACAAATCTCAAAAATTTTATTAACCAAAGATCTGGTTTTAAGAGGGAATACATCGGTCCACTCCTTCTGGTACCTCCCCCACAAAAGGTCGAAATAATATATTTTCTGCACAGAAAGAGAAACGATAATCTAAGTTGGTTCCAACTTTACAAATAAAAATATTTGCGTTAGTGCTAAGTCAAGTGCGAAAATGGACAATATCCACTCTCTCAAGTACCTCCCCCACAAAGGGTCAAATTTTTGAATAATTACAACTCTTATAAAATGTGATGCAAGATTCCGATTTACCATAACCCAATTATTTTATTAGCCCAAGGTCTGGTGTTAAAAGTATATCGGTCCACTCCTTCTGGTACCTCCCCCACAAAAGGTTAAAATTTTCAAAAAAGAAAATATTTTTTGCACAGAAAGATAAACGATAATCCGAGTTTGCTCCAACTTTGCAAATACAAATATTTGCGTCAGTGCTAGGTCAGGTGCGAAAATGAACCATAACGGTCCACTCCATCAAGTACCTGCCCCACAAAGGTCCAACATTTTTAATAATTATAACTCTTATAAAATGTGATGTTAGTGTCCGAATGTCTTCAAATCAAATTATCACAATATTTTTATTAACCCAAGGTCTGGTGTGAATATGGAATATATCGGTTCACTCCTTCTGGTACCTCCCCCACAAAGGGTCAACATTTTGAATATTCATAAAGCTCATAAAATAACATCCGAGTCCATTTAGACTTGGCACATCTCAACATTACCATCAACACAATATCTGTTATAAAGATAGTACAAATCGGACCATTCCTTCTGGTATACCTCCCCCAGGTGAAGGGTGAAAGTTTTGAATAACAAAACGATCATAAAATCCGAAATAAGCATCTGGTTCTCTTCATATTTTACAAATCCCATTATATCCATTAACACAAGATCTGCTGTGAAGATGGGGTACATCGATCCACTCCTCCGTGAATATTCATAAAGCTAATAAAACGCGACATTAATATCCGATTCCCTTCAGATTTGGTACATTTCAATATTTCCATCAACACAAGATCTGTTATAAAGATGGTGGAGATCTGATCATTTCTTTCTTCTTCTTCATTTTACCGAAATTTATAATTTCGCATAAAATCTATATATATAAATGTAAGTTGTGTTAGTTACTACGCTTATAACTTAAGAACCGCTGGACTGATTTTAACGATTCACACAAATTCGGAGTTGTCTCCTCTCCGAAAAGGATAATATCCAAAAAAATCGCGTAAAAATGTGATATATTAACATTTTCATTTTGACTTTTCAAATGTACAATAGTAATGTTTTATTTTGCATGATTTTTTTCTATTTTGACAGGCTTTTTTCTAATTTACATTTGTAGTGTTTTTTATATTTTATTTTTGAATTCGAATAATAAAACCAATTTATTTAATTGACTTGATTTCTTGAGAACTGAAATTGATGGCGGGTTACATGGAAGTGTAATACCGAATTATATGGTGGCGAAACGGAATAGATGATATCGAAATGATTTAACGCGGTCACACCAAAAGAAAGATAATTATTAATTAAAAGATAATTACTTTTTCAAATTCGCTAAAAAATCACGAAACAGAGATCTCATTGCAAAAATTCTCAAATCGGGAAAAAATCGAAAAGATTTTCAGTGGAATCGAATTTTAAAATAATAGTAAGGGTCTTTAAACATTTGCTGTAATAAATCAGTGAACAAGTTGAAGATTTTTTCAATTTGTTATTCTTCTTTTGCATTTTTTTTTAATTTGTATTATCATATTGAATTCAGTGGATTTTTTTGTGAACAAAATAAAGAATAATTTTTCACTATATACAATTTTTCAACAAAAAACTGAAATAAGTGCGAAATACGATGTTAACTGACATCTACCTTTCAACTATAGGGCCGACATCGTGGTTCAGATGGAAGATGCGAACACATTTAAACAACCAAAAATGACAGAAAAAGCCTAATGGAGCTCATTTCAAAGCGTGGACCTACTTCTTTCATGTGACAATAATCCGTCCAATGAGAGCTCAAAATGCAAAATTCTTTGGGAGTACAATCAGTAAAATACCAAATATAAAGGACGGAAAATAGTAGAGCGAATGAGACTCTTAGTAAGAAAAGGATTTCTATCCTTCCAGAAATTCTTCACAAACATTCAAGATACCTTAAATCACTTTTGCAGGTCATGATATCGATCATAACTCACGATAAGGGTACATCCCGATTTCATATTTATATAATCATCATATGATTTAAGCTATTTTTGGGGTCTTGGCCACTTTTTTCATTGCTTGGCCCTTATTTGGCATCTTTGTCTCTAAGGGGTTAGGGAACCATCATACAGATAATTGCCACATAGGAATTTATTTAAGTAAAGTCCCCACATTGGAGTATCCCCAAGTCCACTTTCACATATAATGTGTGGTCAGAAAAGAAAATTTTGTATTCTATTGAATTTGTAACTCTCAAGAGAATATTGGTTGGAAACGTAGATTTGGGAAATACATCTATATGATAATATGGTGGATAAAACTATTTTTACTCATTTAAATAACGCGGAATGTTTTTCAGTTTGATATGATATGTTGTTCTGTTAAATTTTTGATTTGGTCTCTATTTAACTTTGGCTATTCTTAATTCATTCAGCGCTCAATTATGAGGTGTACAAAATACAGCAAATTCCAAATTACTGCTCATTTGACTGGAAAATTTTGCTACGATTTTTATCATACTAAAAATTAATTTGATCCTTTACATGGGGATAAGATTGATATATACTTTTTAATAGATTTGAAGCCCACGGCTTAAACATGGGTACAGGTATTTTAAAACACTTTTAATCGACCAGTACGGGAACACTTATATCAGTCATATCTGTGAATAATTATGCTTTGACAAATATGCATAATAGACAAAAACTACTGGCCGGCAACGCGGACCGGGCCAGCTAGTTGGATATAAATGTTCGATTTCCTTCAAATATTTTTATCTGTATTAGATGGAGTATGAATACGGAATACTTCGGTCCGCTATATCTGTTACCTCTCGCATATTTTCACATTTTCCAAAAAATTTCACATATCTCATTTAGGTATATAGGAAGTAGTCGATATAGTCCAAATCTGGCACGTTGCAACATTCAATATTTTCAATATTGGGCAACTGCTTCGGACGGGTCTACAGTTTGAATAATCATGACTGATACTAATTTACTTGTTACAAATCACATTTGACCGTGTAACTAGTCAGACCTAATATCTTAAGTTAATTTTTAGGGACTGCTACCTAGTTCTACATTATCTCTAGTTTGCTGTCCTTATACTTTCTGGACTATATATTTCTAGTTTTACCAAAAAAACAAACAGAACAAACAAACAGTTTTATTTATATTAGAAAATATTGGCCCCATTACAGCTTCTTAGGTCATTTTTCTTGTAGACCTCATTCGCATATTGCACAGGAATCTTATAATTAAGGATAGGGAACCTGTACTACAGTGAATATGATTTTCAGACATATTTCATTACAGATTTTTTGGCTCCTTTAAAGACAATGTATTCCTCCTCTTTAAAGTGAGCACATGTGAAATTCTTATTCAAAATCCAAATCCCTCTTTTGTGAGCATATCTGAAATCCTTTTTTGAATCCCATTATATAAATAGCAACCTTCCTATATTAACACCATCCATCGACTATTTGCAGAAAATCACAACCACAACTAACCAAAGACAACAACAACAAAAGCCGAACAACCACAGCAGTCGACATGCTAAAACAAACTTCAACAACCCCCATGGCTTAGACAAAACTATTATAAACCTATTTGTCAAGAGCATTTATCATTTCACACTTTTTTCGTATTAACAATGAAAATAACAACAACAACAAAATATTTCACACCATGAGCGAAATCTAGTCAACGACACACACACACACACACACCATGATACAAGTAATGCTTACTATAACGAGATATTATAACTATAACATGGACGATTTGGTCGACATTTTTTCAGCCTACGTTAGGAAGTCTATGTCCATAGTATGTACAGGGTGGCTGGGAAATACTGCAACCAAATTCAGACTGCTGTCATTTTTAAGTCACTCGTCCGACAGCTGTTATAATTATTCCAGTGAGAGCTCATTACATTGTTTACAAGCGTACAAAAGTACTTTGGTGAGAATTTTCCAGAAAAAAAGTTATTCGTGATGGAATTCAAGCATGATAGTGTGATTTCGTTATATTTGGCTGGAAACCCACAAGTGGCTATCGTTAGAGCACTCCAGCATTTAAATGGGAATAAATCTTTTGTGTCTCGTACCATCGCTCGTCACCGTGATACTGGTAGCGTAGCCCGACTTCAAGGCAGTGGACGGAAGAAAACAGAAACATCAGCAGAAATGGTTCGAAAAGTAAAGAAGCGACTTGATCAAAACCCGCGTCACAGTGGCCAAAAAATGGCTCGTGAGCTGAACATATCGCAATATTCCGTTCGGAAAAATATTAAAAAATGAGCTCGGGGCAAAGCCATTGAAATTTCAAAAAGTGCAAGAACTTACACCGCAACGGGAAGAAAATAGACTCAAAAGGGCTAAAGAGATGCTTCGCTTGGTCGAAAGTGGTGAACTGCCGAATTTGGTTTTCTCCGATGAGAAACATTCGTTGTCCAGCAGTTTGCAAACAAACAAAATGATCGTGTTAATTTGCCAAAGAGGTCAGCTGTAAATGTGCAACTTCGGTTGGCCACTAGAACTCAAGCGCCGGCCATGGTGATGGTGTGGGCCGCCATAACAGCCGATAGTCGCTTTCCGCTCGTATTAATCGACCGTAGAATCAGAATAAATGCCGAATATTATCGCGAAAATATTCCGGAGGGTGTATTAAAGGCTTGGGCATCCAAATATTTGGACATTCCAACAGGAAAATTTAAAGTAAAAATTATGGCGTTTGACTTTGTTGCAGTTGTTTATTTTACCCTATAATCTCTACCATCTTTATAACAGATCTTGCATTGATGGAAATATTGAGATGTGGCAACTCTGAATGGATTCGGATGTTAATTTCGCGGTTTATGAGCTTCAGGGATATTCAACATGTTGACCTTTTGTGGGGGAGGTACCAGTGGTCCATCTTCATCGCAGATCTTGTGTTAGTAAAAATAATGGGACGTGTAAAATATTACGAGAACCGCTTGATCTCTACCATCTTTATAATAGATCTTGTGCTGATAGAGAGGATTGAGATGTACAAAGTCTGAATGGAATCGGATATTAAATTCGCGTTTTATATGCTTCATGGATATTCAAAATGTTGACCCTTTTGTGGGGGAGGTACCAGAAGGAGTGGACCGATATATTCCAATAAAAATATTGTGTTATGTGTAAGTTGAAGACAATCGGACTCTTACATCACATTTTATAAGAGATATAATTTATCAAAAGGTTGACCCTTTCTTTGGGAGTGGGTTAAGAACTTGATGGAGTGGACCGATATTATCCGTTTTCCCACCGGACGTAGCTCTGATGGAAATATCGGATCATCCTTTCTATTTCTGTGCAGTAAAAAATTTATATTTTTTTCGCCTTTTGTGGTGGAGGTACCAGAAGGAGTGGACAGATATTGCCCATCTCCGAACTATGTTTTATAATAATATTACGATGTACCAAGTTTGAATAAAATCGGATACTCACTACGAGAGTTATCGTGCGCATCAGCCAGACAGACGTCGCTAGATCGACTCCAAATGTCCTGAAACGGATTTGATCCAAAGAGAACTAGGGTCTAAAACCGTTATTTCGATGAGGCACGTTTTGTCCGTATCAAATGATAAATACCCTCTCTAGTCATGTGACTGAGGGTATAGGAAAATTGTCAAAAATCTTCTAGACATAAAATACACTTTGCTTATCTTACACCTGAAAAGACTTTCTAAAGGTCTTAAAAATGAAGGAACTTCTAGAGTTGTGATTTACATAAAACGCCCTCTGGATATTTTCTATACAATATTTTCTCCTCCCCAAAAAACACCGAAAAGGTTTTTAAATGTACTACAGAAAGATGATTCCCTGGACCTTCCTTATTGCTAGCTTCTTCAATTCACTCAAAATCGCAAGGGATTATTCCCAGGAACTACAAACAGAATTAGAAACTAAATATTCCATTCATGCCATCGAGGAGAGTGTAAAAATAAATGTCACAAAGACACATCCTTAGAGCGATAGGCGGCAACAATGTGTCAACTGAGAGTGTAAATTATTTCTCCAAACATGTGAACAGAAACAACAACAACAACTATGACAACATTGACATTAGCCAGAGATATGTGTTCGTATACAACAGGAAATTGTTGTGATATCCTTAGAAGCACACAAACATACATATGGTCACTCTAACCCATAATTCCATTTGTGTGTGAAACAAAGAAACTTTAATTTATACATCGAATCATAAGCAAGGACGAAGCTTGGTCACTCGATTGCCTTTGGCCAAAAGAACATTTTAAAGAATATCCTTGGAAACAAAGTAGCTTTTCATTCTTTAATTGTATATTATTTTTGTTATTGTTTTAATACTTCTCCGAAGCTTAATAGCTACTTTCATTATTTTCAAATCAAAGTTGGCCTAAAATTATCCTTGGAAAGTTCTTGGAAACCAAGTATCTTACAAATCTCATGATTATCTTTCTCCGAATATATCCATGGCACATTCAAAATGATATGTGGGAATACAAATCCGGTATGTTAACTTGTTCCGGTTCTAAGCCAAACGGCAATCCATGGCTGTGGTCTGTGTTGTCATACATTTGCATGTGTGTTTGTTGGCATTCCTTTGAGGCAATGATTTTTCTATGAATATTTTATTTAATTTTGTCTTTTGGTCGAAACTTTGCACACCCACACACACAGACAATTTTCCAAATTGTCCTCCTTTATGGAGTGCTGGTGTGTGTTTGGTTGCGCATAAGTCTATATGATCCTTTCATTATCCCACAACACATGTCCTTTTACAGCCAAGCAACATCAACAAATGCTATGGCCCGCTAGCTGATACCGAATAAGACCTGTAACAATTTGTAATGAGATTTTGAGTGAAGAAGAATACACCGTTCGCACTGCCGCAAAGATCTAGGGAAGCGGTTAATAATCCCGATGTTTGGGGGGAAATTTTGTAATAATATCGTTAACTGATTTGGAAGTCATCAGGAAAACAACCTTAACTATCTTCATAAATTCCAGGCATGTTTTAAATAATGTCAGCCATAAACACTGTGGGATCATGTATTTCATGAAATTAGAGAAAGGAACTTAGCTATTTAAGGATATTCTCACTTGACACAAAAAAAAATAAAAAAAACTAAAAACTCACACCAACTATGATTTTTTGTAATTTAAGGAATCAGACTCTTGAAAATTCTCATTTTTAATTAAAAAATTTCTCATCTCTAGAGGGTTTTTGGTAGAAAATATTTTGAAATCATTATGGAATAATATAGAAGTCAAAATTAAATTGTCTTGGAACGCCTCAAATAATTTTGTTACAAAACCATTAACCGCCGCCTTCGCATATTATCGGTAACAGCCACAATTATGGCTTCAATGTAACCCAACACAAATTGTCATTTAAACAAGTTAAATAGATGTATACCCCCAGATGTATATATCCCTCTATGGAGTAGGTTCCGAAGGATTGAACCAATAATGTCAATTCCGTATCGGACCTAAATAAATGATATAAATATTGTGACGTGTCAGGTTTGGACTACTTCCTTCACTTTTATTTATATTTTTTAGAAAACGTTAACATGTGCCTGACGTACCAGATATAGTCCACCGATGTATTGCATTTTCATGCTTCATCTAATACAGATAAAAATATTGGTATGGCCAAAATTTTTGGAAAATCGAACATTTATATCCAATTTTATGCGAAATCATAAATTCCACATTCATCTCTCTAGTTTCTGGTTGAGAAAAAATTAAGGTATAGCAAATAGTAAAGAATCTCTGTTTTGTTTCGCATTTTATGACAGATAAAAGTTATGGAAATTATGACCTTTGTGGGTGAGAGACCAGAGGGGGTTCGCAGATATTAATCATCTTCACAACAGATTTTGTGTTAGAAAAATGTTTGTGTGTGTGAAATATGAAGAGAGTAAAATCCTTATTTCACTATTTGAGCGTTTTATTTTTCAAAATCTTGAACTCCGTGTGGGGGAGATACCAGAATAAGTGGTCCGATCTCTACCACCTTTATAACAGATATTGTGTTGGTGGAAATATTGAGAAGTAACAAGTCTGAATGGAATCGGATCGTGTTTTATGAGCATCATGAATATTCAAAGTTATGACCCTTTGTGGGTGCGGTACCAGAAGGAGTGGACCGATATATTCCATCTTTACAGCAGATCTTGTGTTAGTAGAAATAATGGGATATGCGAAATATGAAGAGAACCGTATGATTATTTGGGATTCTATAATCGTTTTGATTATTCAAAACTTTGACCCTTTGTGGGGTAGGTACCAGACGAAATGGTCCGATCTTTACCACCTTTATAATTTCGAGTTTTATGCGCTTCGGGTATATTCAAAATTTTTACCCTTTTGTGGGTGAGGTACCAGAAGGAGTAGACCGATATATTCCATCTTTACAGCAGATCTTGTGTTAGTATAAACAATGGGATTTGTGAAATATGAGAAGAACCGGATGCTTATTTCGGTTTTTCTAATACTTTTGGTTATTCAAAACTTTGATCCTTTGTGGGGGAAGTAACAGAAGAAATGGACCGATCTCTACCATCTTTATAACATAACTTGTGCTGATACCAAGTTTGAATAGAATTGGATGTTAATTTCGTGTTTTAAGAATTTCGTTAATATTTAAATTTTTGACCCTTTGTGGGGGAGGTACCATAAGAATTTGACCGATATATTTTATCTTCACACCAGATCTTGGGTTAATAATAATATTGCGATTTGATGACAATCGGACTCTTATATCACATTCTATAAAAGTTATAATTATTCATAATTTTGACCATATGTGTGGGAGGTACTTGGTGGAGTGGACCGATATTGTCCATTTTCGCACCTGACCTAGCACTGATGCAAATATAAAGATTTGCAAAGGTGGAACAAAATCGGATTATCGTTTCTCTTTCTTAATATAAATATTGGGACGTGTGAAATTTGAAGACATCACATTTTATGAGAGTTATTTTTATTCAAGATTTTGACACATAGTGGGGGAGGTACGGATGTAGGCCGATATTGTCCATTTTCGCACCTGACGTAGCTCTAGTGGAAATATTAGGATTTGCAAAAAATCGAGAAAAATCGTATCATACTTTCTTTTTCTGTGGAGCAAAACATTTTTTGAAAATTTCGACCTTTTGTGGGGGAGGTACAAGAAGGTGTGAACTGATACTGCCCTTCTCCGAAATCGATCGAAGTTCGATAATAATATTACGGTATACCAAGTTTATAGTTAGTAATCGTGCGCACCAGCCAGACAGACAGACGGGCGGACATCGCTAAATCGACTCCAAATGTCCAGAAACGAATTTGATCCAAAGAGACCTTGGGTCTACAACCGTTATTTCGATGAGACGCGTTTTGAACGTATCTAATGATATATACCCTCTCTAGCCATATAGCTAAGGGAACAATGAAATGATATATACCCTCCCTAGCCATATGGCTGAAGATATAAAAAGTATTTTTTACAACCATTTATTTCATTCCTAACATATATTTTTGTAAATGTTGAACTTGTGTGGGTGAGGTACAAGAAATAGTGAACCGATGTATTCGATGTTCACACTTTATTTAATACTGATAATAATATTGGGATATGCGAAATTTGAAGACAATCGGACTCTTATTTCACATTTAAGTTTGTGGGGAGAAACTCGATGGGGCCAATATTATCCATTTTCGCACTTTACCTAGCAACGATACAAATATTAGGATTTGGAAAGAAACGCATGCTTATTTTTTTGACCTTTGTGGGTGAGCTACTTGCCCACCTACGAACTCGATTTAAGTTTGATAATAATATTACCATGTTCCAAGTTTGAACTAAATCGAATACTCCCTTCGAGGGTTATCATGCGCACCTGCCAGAAAGATGGACGAACTCCCTCAAATCAACTCCAAATGTCCTGAAAGGGATTTGGTCCAAAGAGACCTAGACCCTAAACATGTCCTTTTATTGCGATGAGACACGTTTATGCCGCATCACATGAAGTATACCCTCTGTGCCATATGGCTGAGGGCATAAAAAGATATTAGTAAGAAGTAAAAATCTCAAAACATTAACTCGAACACTTTTTATACCAGGAGCTGTTCCAATCATTACGATTTCAAAATATCTCAGAATCTAATCTAATTTCTAGAAAATTTTCACTTCCATCCAAAATTTTCCAAATCACACCCCACTACGTTTGCTGGGTTATGGCAAACCCTTTATCGAGCGATTGTAAACATGATTAAAGTACGTAACTCTCAACTCAACTCGATTTTGGTAAAATGTAGCAGGTGTTGGAAAATATTGCAAACATCTATCTACCCTATAAGTCCAACAGCTCCGTGTAACTTAACTGGCAAATGTAACCGTAGACGGAAAGTAGTTCAAACTGGAATTGAGTGCAATTGCAGGGATGTATGTATGTATGTGTGTGTGAGAGAGAGAGAGAGTGTGTGTTCATGTGAGGAAATGTTCATAATAAGTACCAACATATCCCCATGCCAAACTACACATGAGCTTAACATTTCCATGTTATTGCCGATCTAAGATTTCCATGCTCCGACAAGAGGCAAATAACCAAAAAGGGTAAAGGATGTTGTTTTGGGAAACGAGTGCTCAACGCATAATTGAATTAATTTGTTTTTCTGCCTCTAATACGGATGCCTCTGTAGAGGAAAATCACATTAAGTTAGTTTTAAAACCAAAGATATGGGAAAAACAACCAACTAACCACTAAAAACAATTCTTCTATAAGAGTTATATTGCCTCACCATGTTGAGCCTAAATACAAACAACAGCCTGCATAACACCCTACCTCACCTCTTCCATGGGGCGAGAGCACTCGCTAGGCAAATTAAGATGAACTTCATGTAATCGCCCAAAGACTACGCCTTGTCACGTACTCTACTCGCTTCTAGATCTACTTTGAGGGAAGATGCGGCTCTGCGGCAGCAATATTCCATCTTTCGATCTAAATATATATCTATCATGGCTTATTGTAATAGCCTTCATGAGGAATTATTGTTGCCTAAGGAGGGCACCATTGCAGTAAAACGTCAACATCACCAACATCGAAAAAACTGAGAAGTGAAAAACAAAATAGCTGCTACGGCTGCTGGTGGATGAGTGAAAGTTAATAAAATGGAAAAATACAAAATGACATCTAACAAAACAATATTAATGGAAGCCCCCTCCACACACACACACGTATACACCCATTTGTAGCTGGCTTCGCATATTTCATTTTGTTTTTGATTCTTGTGTTTCTTCTTTGGTCCGGAGTGAAACTAATCAGACATTCAAAATGCATAGAACATTGAAATGTGAAATATGGTAACAGGAAAAAAAAAAACAAAATAATAACAAATGATGGTACAGTGAGGCCGCGTTTATCAGGAATTCCTGGTTGCGAAGTTCTGTGCACTATCATTAAAGTAAGTTATAGGATTTCGAACCACAACTACGATATAATATCTAAAGTACTAAATATGGCAAAATCTATAGAATTAAAAAAATGGTGAAATTGCTGACCAATTGACGTACCCACCGAGAATCAACGTCCAGACGGAACGGCTGAAGCTAGAATATTGAAATTTTGCACGAAGATCAGTCATGGTGCGCTGATGTGTAATAAGGCTGGGTTTTTGGGAATTCGTACAAAAAGGATACAAATTGACTTGATGACCAAGAATTCTGAAATTTGGAATTAGAGTCACTGCTTGTGCAGGATAGGTGTACCAAAGGGTTTTTGGAAATTAGATCTTTAAATTTACGAAAAGTACTAAAATATTACCATTTGGTATTATGTGAACGGATAGAGCTAAAAACTTGACATTTTCTAAACTAGAATCAAGTTTGGAAAGTAAGTTTTAAAGTATAAATGTGGTTTTGAAAATGTGTACCAAGTATGCGAACTATACTAAATGTGGAACAGTTTGGTTTAGGGTGAACGGAAATTTTGTAACCCTGGGGTTTGTGATAAAGGGGTGGTTTTGAAAATGTATACTAGAAATGCACTAAAAGTACGATATTTGGTACAGTTTGCTATTGGGTGAACAGAAATTTGGAAATTCGGTGCTTGAAATCTGAAAATTGACATATGGAGGTGGTTTCAGAAATGAGTACTATATTTTTACGAAAAGTACTGAATAGTACTATTTTTGGTATTGGGTGAAGGGATATAGCTCAAATCCTGAAATTGGACTGTTGGGGTCTGTGGTTCAGAGAAAAAGCTGGTTTTGGATATACGTATTATAATTATACTAAATTTGGTAATGGGGGAAATTACAAAGCTGAAATCCTGACATTTGGTAGTAAGGTCACCCTATTGGTATCTGAGATTGAGAAATGGAGATTGTTTTGAAAATGCGTACTATATGTACTAAAAGCTACTAATTTGGTGAAACGATAGAGCTAGAATTACGAATTTTGTTATTGAGGTGGTTCTGGAGCTGGTTTTGGATATGCGTACCATAATTGTACTAAATGGTACTAAATTTGGTAATGAGAGAAATGATAAAACTTAAATCCTGAAATTTGGAGATTGTTTTCAAAATACCAATTCGTATCTGACCTAAGACTGATAAAAAAATATTACAACGTGCCAGATTTGGACTAGTTTTTGGAAATATGCGTGAGGTAACAAATATAGCCGACCGAATTATTCCATTTTCATTCTTCATCTAATACAGATAAAAATATTGGTATGGGCAAGAAAATCGAACATTTATATCAAATTTTAAGCGAAATCATAATTTTCGATACATTACATATTTTTATCAGACTTCTGGTTAAGGGAAATATTTAGACATAGCAAGTTGTATAGAATCGCTGCCTTATTTCGCAAATTATGACAGATATAAGTATTGAAAATTGTGGGTAAGGTACCAGAAGGGGTTGGCAGATATATATGCTTATTTCGCTTTAATAGAGCGTTTTGTTTTTCAAAAATCTTAAACCATATGTGGGGTAGGTGGCAGATGAAATGGTCCGATCTGTACCATCTTTATAACAGATATTGTGTTTTTTCGGACTTAAATTTCGCTTTTTATGAACTTCGTGGGTCTTCAAAATTTTTGACCGTTTGTGGGGGAGGTACCAGAAGGAGTGGACCAATATATCCCATATTCAAAGAAGTTCTTAGATTAGTAAAAATATTGTGATGTGTGCAATTTGAAGAGAATCAGATGCTTATCTCGGATTTAATAGATGTTTTGGTAATTCAAAATTTCAACCCTTTGTGTGGGAGGTACCAGAAGGAGTAGACCTATATATTCCATCTTCACACCAGACCTAGGGTTAATAAAAATATTGTGATCTGTGTAATTTGAAGACAATCGGACACTTAAATCACATTTATAGGAGTTATAATTATTCCAAATTTTAATGTGGGAGGTACTTGACGGAGTGGAGCGAAATTTTTCATTTTCAGACCTGACCTAGCGCTGATGCAAATATTAGGATTCGTAAAGTTGGAACAAAATTGGATTATCCTTTCTCTTTCTGTGCAGACAATTATTTTCTTTGAAAATTTTGACATTTTGTGTGGGAGGTACCAGAAGGTGTGGACCGATATTGTCCATCTTCGAACTCGATCTGAGTTTTATAACAATATTACGATTTACCAAGTCTGAACGAAATCGGATACTCCCTTCGAGAGTTTTCGTGCGCGGCAGATTGCCGTTATGCCAAACGATTGCCGTTATTGTAAAGGTATTAAAAGTGTACCACATTTTTATACGAAATATCGTAATATGGGTATTGGACGATACGTTACAGCTAGAACAAAGTAAAAAGGAAGCTAAGTTTGGCCGGGCGAAACTTTTAATATCCACCATCATTTGGAAGGAACTTGAAAATTGTCAAGAAAAATCCGTAGAAAAATACTGCTTAAATTAAAACCGTTATATGGGGCTATACGAACACGTAGTCTTGCATAAGTATTTATTTTTTGTTATAGGCAGTAGTACCGATTTGGGACTTCAAATATGAAATTTAAAACAATTCCGGGGAATTATGCCACTAAAATCATAACAATACCGACTATCGGAAGGAATCCTCATATGGGTCTACACGAAGACGTTGATCTGCATAACAACTTTCTATCATAGGTGGTAGTACCCATTACGCTCTTCAAATACTTGAGTATTTCGAGGAATTACAAACGGAATGACAAATTTAATATACCATTCATAGAATGGTGGAGGGCATGAAAACAAAAATAATCAAAAGTTTTTTAGTTTCTAAAATAATCGCTAGTTCTACTTTTAATGGCATTTTCTTATTTCCAATAACTACTACCCTTCGCTAATAAATGGAGGCCTCACCGCACTTACCTACAAGTCATAACAGAAAATGCCAGCACCAAAAGCTTTGCTATTGGCGCCAGTACGCATATCTTTGCTACTTTTGCTAAAATGTGAATGATTGGAGAAATATTGTTTTGGCTTTAAGCTTTATTGTTTCGCTTGCTGTTGGTGTTATGAAAAACATTATTCTTTATTTTCGGAAGATTGTAGATCTTCGGAGATAACATACATTATTCTTATAAGCATATCTGAGTCTTCACCCTTAATTTTAAAGAAGACTGTGTAGGGCTCAATTTTTTATACCCTACACTACAAGCTGGTCAGGGTATTATGTCTTTGTACATTTGTTTGTAACAGGCAAAAGGAAACAAGATAGACCCATAGTTCCTTTTGATGATCTGCATAGAATCATATTCTGAGTCGATTTATGCATGTTCGTCCGTCTATCCGTCTGCCTGTCCATCTGTCCATGTATTTCTGTAAACAAAGTAAAGGTCGCATTTATTGCCCGATTCAGATGAAATTTTGTTTGACCCAAGGACGAACCCTATTGAAATTGGAGATAATCGGTCAAAATTTAGGTATAGCTCCCATATATATCTTCGTCCGATTTGCCTTTTATGGTGCACCAAACGTGTAATATCAGCCCGAATAGTATGGAATTTTGCACATACGACCAAATTAGGACTGAAAATATGCTCCCATATATATTGTTCATCCGATATGTTATTTTAGTCCTCCGCAGCCGTAATATGCACTCTGTAACAACTATATTTGGGGAAATATATCAAATATAACTCAGAAATACCCCTGATAAATTTTATCGAGATCGGTTAATATTTGGATGTAGCTCCCATATATATATTCGTCCGATTTGCCTTTATTGTTCACCAAACATGTAATATTAGTCCAAATGCAATGGAATTTGGTACTTACGACCAAATTGAGTCTAGAAACCAGTATGTCAATTTCGATGGAAATAGGTTCAGATATAGCTATAGCTTCCATACATATTGTTCATCCGATTTGTTGAAGTTGTCCTTCCTAGACGTAATATGGACTCGGTAGTAACGAAATTCGGAGAAATATATCAAATACAGCTCAGAAATACCTTTGCCGAATTGTATCGAGATCGGTTCAGATTTAGATATAGGTCTCATATATATCTATACGATTTCAAGTAAATTGTGCACCAAATGGTTAATACAAGCCTGAGCTGAAAAACCTCAAATGCCTCAACAAATTTAGTAGAAATCGATTCAGAGGAGGATATTCCTCCCATATATTAGTTCCTTTGGACTTTTAATTATTACTATATTACTTGACTTTAAGACTTTCTTTACTGGATTCTAAAAAAATAGATTAGGACATACCTTGTCAGATTTCTAGCCAAAATACAGACACCATCACACAAAAGACTACCATCACAAAACTGTTGACGATACCTGCCAAAGGGCTTGGTCAATATTTTGAAAATCTTAAATCTTAATCACCGAATTTCATTATATCATTAGGAGTTTAAATCCATTCCAACGGGGATTGAGTGAGCCGGGGTCACTCCTAATAGAGTTTATGATTTCCCCACGTTATGACATTTTCAACCCAACGTTTTTAAATTTCTGCAGAATTCATGAAATCAAAAGTATATTCATCTCCTGCAATATATGTTCCTTGGAAAAAATCACACTTTCCACATGAGTCGATTCGTTTCTTTGTCCCTTTCCCCCCCCCCCCCCCCCCCCCCTTCCCTATTCAGCCATTGAACACAAAGAAAATTAAGCGTAATTAAAATAGCCTTAAGACTCATTTATAATTTGCTTTTAATAAATACATATTTGTGTGCACACGTTTATATTTCTCTGTTGTGACGGTTATTTTTTTATTCTTGGCCAAAGAAAGCAATATGAATACAAGGCAACAACAACAACAATGAGAATAACAAAAAATAAAAC